>NW_027256991.1:90000-95417 GCF_029215685.1 Pituophis catenifer annectens | reverse complement strand
GTTGGATATTTTACACTGTTTATTTTATTGATATATTCATTAAATAAATTTATATGGTTGCCCATTTCACATCCAGGTGACTTCAGGTGGCTTCCAACATTAAAGCCCCATACCATAAAATCCCACCCCTAAGCGCTTTGGTAACCATGGGCATTTTCCATTCTGCCACGTTAAAATATTTGACATCTTGATGTATCTCTCGTTAGTGCAGTGGTGGTTGCTGAACCTTAAATTGTCTTGCAAACCCCTCTGGGAGAAGCCCTTTTCTATAAAGGATGTTACACAAATAACAAGCACAAACATCAGCCAGGAGCCTCTGTAATTAATGGATGATCTCACTCAAGTTCAATAAACGGAAAAGTGTCAATCAACACTCTCGGCCTGATATCACTTCTCATAGTCTGCCTTCCAAGACAGGGGCCAGCAATCTTAAACACTCAAAAGAGCCATTTGGACCTGTTTCCCACAGAAAAGAAAACACCGGGAGCCACAAAACCCTTCCCATGCCTGAACTATTTCCTGAGCAGCCACAAAATTAACATACGTAGTTGAATTAAATGTTCTGTTTTCTTCTGAAACATTTCTTTTCTTAGATTTATCCATGGTTGGTCTTCCGGGGTCGAAAAGCTCAATAAATCACGTGTCGGAGGTGTCACACACTTTGGCGGTTGTGACGCATATTTTGAGCGACAGGGAGCCGCAGCAGAAGGATGAAAGAGCCACATGCGGCTCCAGAGCTGCAGGTTGCCAACCCCTGTTCTAAGAAGAAAGGAAAAAATGGAATAATTTATGGGGAGCTGCTCCAGAACCAAACACCTTGGAAAAAAAAATTCAAGATGGTGGCCAATGAAAAAGACTTCCAGAATTCTGGTCCAGCCACATGGATTGCATGCATTGAATTTTTGCATATGTGAGGAGCTGGGGAACGAATTATGGAAAGCATAGCTTTGTTTCATGTATGAGCCACACCAAACTGCCCCAAGCGAACATACTTATATGTTCTGCAACAAATTAACTCAGTAATTATTAGAAATTATGTATAGCCTGGCTAAGCAGATGCATAGACAGGTAAGTTGGTTAGCAACCTCCTGAAGCGTCTTCAGATTTCCATCGCTCTTCATTCGGCGGCGAGAAAGTAGGGAATCCAGATTTTTCATGACTGCCCTGCCAAATGTTGAGCATCCATTTGGAAAGAAGACCTCAAGATGACAGATACAGACTTATATAGATCTATTTCTGACTCGTTAGCCATCATCAGTAAGCCACACCCACATCTCATGTATCCTCCCTGTAAAGGTACAGTATCTATTGTATACTGTACCTTGCAGAAAAACCTTGGTTATGTAGGAAAATCTGGCTAGAGGAAAAACACACATAAATCCTACGAAGAAGTAAGAATATATATACATATATATTCAAGCAAGGACACGTGCATTTTGCTGCAGATGTTGTCTAGGTTTCTCTCTGTGTGTATGTGTAGCTTATTATTGCATTCCTACCCAATTTTTTCTCCTACTCAGAGGTCTCCTTTCATTTTATTCCTACAACAGCAGAGAAGTCAATGGGATTGGGAAAGAGCGAATGGTCTGAAGCTACTCAAGGAATCCCATGGTTGAGAGAGAAATTCAGCCAACATCATCGCAATCTCAACCTAACAGCTTAATACCATGTGTCAGCTTTGGAAGCCATATTAGCAGCGGAAGCTTCCACGCTGCCAACTTCTTGTGTGTGGGAAAGTAGCGGGGGGGGGGGGAAATTTAGTAGAGGGAATGTAGTTAGACAAAATAGCATTCTTCTTTTCGGTCAAGGTAATAATAATAATAATAACTTTATTGTCATTGTACGTGTATACAACGAAATTCACTTAACACCCAAAGACCAGGTCCAACACACATAACAATCCCCAAACACCCCCCCCCACCCACCACAAATTCCCCACCCCTAAACCACCCAAACATCCACACAACAGACCAAGTAATACTGTCCAATAGCTCACTGATGGTGGCCCTTTAGTTCATTGTTGAGTGCAATTATAGCTCTGGGATCAAAACTATTCAGAAAATGTGGTCAAGACAGTCCTGCATCTGGAGAAGGAGTGGTTGGAGTGATGTCTCGAGATGAGACAGATGGTGATTGGAGCATGTGATGGACCGATCGGTGCAGGGGATGGATTTGGGGTTTTTGATTTATTGAGGGGAAAACCTGGAACTCTCTGATTCAGGTTTTCCCAGATGTGCCAGTATACCTACTCTAATAAATGAGAACTTTGAGAAAATGTTTGTCATGGAGGTTTTATTTATTTTTTTTATTGCAAAAGTTTTACAATTACATTTTCACCCCTTCCCCCCCCCCGCTCAACCCATCCCAAACTTCCCAACCTCGCCCTCCCTAACCCTCCCTAACCCTCCCCTCCCCCCAGACTTCCATACAATATACTCAGATCAAGAGAAAAACCCCCCTTTGTATAAAACTTGAACCCCTCCCTCCCCCTTATAATTTTTCATCTTCATTACATTAAAATATTTCTATCTTAATATAACATTTTCAAATAAAAACTATTTGATACTTCCTGGTTTGATATTTGTTCTGAACATAATCTATCCACTTTTTCCATTCCCATTCATAAGTCTCTTGCGAACAATCTTTTAAATATGCCGAAATCTTCGCCATCTCTGCAAAACTGGCCATCTTCAGAGTCCATTCCTCGATCGTGGGCAAAGCTTCATTTTTCCAGTATTTACCTATCAATAATCTCGCAGCTGTTATCATGTACAATATCAACTTTGTTTCACCCGAAGTAAAACCCTTAACTATACCCAATAAAAACAGTTGTGGAGAAAATTGAACTTTTTTCTTCAAGGAAAAGGTTTTAATTGGAGTTGGGTTTTTCTGGAACGCTGACACCATGCTTTTAAGTTTCTGGGTGTTTATCATAAAAGAGGACCTGACTTGGGGCGCTCACATTAAACCACTGGTCAAAAGGGTCCAGCAGAGATTATATGTAAGGTCTCCTGCTTGGTGGTGGTGGTGGTGTTGGGGGGGTTGGACTAGATGACCGACAAGGTCCCTTCCGACTCTGTTAATCTGTAATTTGCAACCTTCCCAGATGGCTTCCAACAAACTGAAGTCAATAGAGGAAGCCATATTTGCTTTACGATTGCATGATTCGTTTAACAACAGTGGCAAAATAATAATAATAATAATAATAATAATAATAATAATAATAATAATAATAATAATAATAATAATAATAATAATAATAATAATAATAATAAAAAGGTCCTACAGTCAGATGTGACTCCTTTAAAAACTATCTTGTGTAGCCATTGAAATTTTGGAGCCCAATTGTGGCCATTAGTCAAAGCCGTACTATTTTTAATGACCATGGAAGGTGCAATTTCTTGCCTTTAAATTCACTTGCAGGTACTCCTTGATTTACAACAGTTTTTAGTGACCGTCCAAAGGTTACGATGGGATTGGGAAAAAAGAGTTTTTTCATGCGTATGACCGTTGGAACATGCCCATGGTCCCATGATCAAAATCCTTGGGAATCGCTTCCTATTTATGACAGTTGTAGCCTCCTGGGTATGTGGGTGGGTGGGTTAACAACTTCAGTGATTCGCTTAACAACGGTGGCAAGAAAAGCCGCGAAGTGGGGCAAAAGCTCACTTAGCGACAGAAACGATGGGCTCCCTTGGGGGTCGTGAGTCGAGGACTATCTCTCTTGGGGATGTTTGAACTGTAGGATTATTATTAGGAGTCTCTGGGAGTTTTGGCAGTATGCAAACGGGATTAGCATTAAATAATTAATCTGAGAATGATTATACAGCTGGCAAAGCTAGTAGCCATTAGTCACTGGGATCCATTTTTAACTATTCTGGAGAGCTTTGAAAGCCATCTAAATTGGTCTTCATCACTTCAGATCCCCATTAATTTCATCATATTTATTTAATTATTTATTTTGGAATGGATGGCTATCCAAAAGTGTGATGAAGAGCAATTTGGATGGCTCTAAAAAAAACCTCTCCAGAATAGTTAAATTGATTAACAGCTACTAGCTTTTAGAACTGTGTAATAATTATGTGTTGTGTTGTGTAAGCAACGAATTGCTTTGATCAAATCAAAATCTTTCTGCTTGAATGTCAGGGAGGTCTAATGTTCTGCCCCAGCTACGGACCTCAAAGAACGCAGCACACACAAAGTCCGTACAAACCTTAGTTTACAAATTAAGCACTACCAATGAGTTTGTCTTAGCAGTTGTTCGAACACAAGTACAGTTTAAATCAGTCTTTTCTGAACAAGGGCTGTTCATTTAACTTCATTAACAGCTGACAAGACTCCAAAGAATAATAACTCAATTCTGAAGCACAGTATTTCAGATAACTGTAATCTTACTGTGGTTGGGAGAATGCCCAGAAACAATTTGCAGGAAAACTGACAAGAAAGGAGCAAGAGCCGATCAGACATTTTCTGGAATCAAGACGCAAAGGAATATGAATGAAGTTGTTCCCTGCAAATTGCTTCAGTCGGCGTTCCTGCTTAAATAGGCTAAGGGAGTGGCCAAATAGCCCCAAGCCTTACTCTCGAGGAGACCTCCTCCTGAGGAGCCACTCCTGCCTTTTGGCAGCTCTGCATGCTTGTGCATCAAGAAGAGGCTCCTCCTCTTCTTCCTCTTCACTTATGGGAGCTTCTGGAGCTTCTGAAGATCCCGGATGAATCCCCGCCTCTGGCACCACATCTTCTCCAGCCTCTTCATTGTCTGACTCGGGTGCCAGCTGCACAGGCTGCTGGCGCAGCACCACACCAGCCTCCTCGCTGTCGGAATCAGCTACTAGCTGCACAGGCCGCTGACGGGCTACAACAGAGGGAGGAAAAACTTTTATTTACTTTCCTTTCTGCAGGATTTATTTTGGATCTATTTTGTCCTGTTTCTCTTTTTCGCTAGAAAAGCTTCAAATGCTGCCATACTTTCTTTTTTTTTTTCTCTCTCTCTCTTCAAGTTTTTTTATTTTTTATAAATGTATCAAATCAATGCGTGGACAGTGTGACATCTGGGTGTCATACATTCTAATACAAATAAAACTATCAAAGTTCATCATAATTATTACATTCAATCAACTTATATATTTCTGGTAAATAATGCGCATTTGTCTGAGGTTGCAATCTATTGTTGTTCAGTTGTTCCACTCTCTTGTTATTGCTTTCATTTTATTATATAAAACGTATACATTGATATTCCCCCTTCTCTTATTTCTATCACCTATTCTAGATTTTAATCATATCACCCTTTATTAAAAAAAAAACTTTTCCTTTCTTTCCTTTCTAACTTCTAATCATGTCACCAATCTTTAAAAAAGAGAGAAAAGAAGAGAGAGAGAGAGAGAGAGAGAGAAAGGGAGGAGCAAATCAGAACGACA
>NW_027256991.1:65000-85000 GCF_029215685.1 Pituophis catenifer annectens | reverse complement strand
CACTTTTGATGGGAAGGGAACAGCGTTCCATGCACCTTTGGCGTTGAGTCATGCCAGCCACATGACCACGGAGACGTCTTCGGACAGGGGGTGGGGCAGCCCTTGGCTGTACATTGACCGACCAACTTCTTGGGTTCGAACCTCAGTGTTTCTGGGAAAAGTCAGACCTAATTCCCACAACACTGTCTTAGGTCTAAAGATATTTATCCATGTAGTAGGACTGTATTGATATTATCTTTTTCATCTTCTCATCTTTCCTAATATTCTCCTATTGGTATCTATGATTTATCACCTGTTTGTATATTATGATTAATGATTGCAACTATGATCTATGACATATGACCAATTACTTTGTTGTTTGTATGTACCTGAGTGCATGCAGCAGAGACAAGTTGCTTTTGTGTCCAATCACACTTGGCTAATAAATTCTGTTCTGTTCTATTCTGTTCTGTTCTGTTCTACTCTACTCTACTCTACTCTACTTGACTCGACTCGACTCGACTCGACTCGACTCTACATTCTATTCTATTCTATTCTATTCTGTTCTGTTCTGTTCTGTTCTATTCTATTCTATTCTATTCTATTCTATTCTATTCTATTCTATTCTACTCTACTCTACTCTACTCTACTCTACTCTACTCTACTCTACATTCTATTCTATTCTATTCTATTCTACTCTACTCTACTCTACTCTACTCTACTCTACTCTACTCTACTCTACTCTCTATTCTATTCTATTCTATTCTATTCTATTCTATTCTATTCTATTCTATTCTATTCTATTCTATTCTATTCTACTCTACTCTACTCTACTCTACATTCTATTCTATTCTATTCTATTCTATTCTATTCTATTCTATTCTATTCTATTCTATTCTATTCTACTCTACTCTACTCTACTCTACTGTACTCTCTATTCTATTCTATTCTATTCTATTCTATTCTATTCTATTCTACTCTACTCTACTCTACTCTACATTCTATTCTATTCTATTCTATTCTATTCTATTCTATTCTATTCTATTCTATTCTATTCTATTCTATTCTACTCTACTCTACTCTACTCTACTCTACTCTACTCTACATTCTATTCTATTCTATTCTATTCTATTCTATTCTATTCTATTCTATTCTATTCTACTCTACTCTACTCTACTCTACTCTACTCTACTCTATATTCTATTCTATTCTATTCTATTCTATTCTATTCTATTCTATTCTATTCTATTCTATTCTATTCTATTCTACTCTACTCTATTCTATATTCTATTCTACTCTACTCTACTCTACTCTACTCTACTCTACTCTACTCTACTCTACTCTACTCTACTCTAATTTTATTCCATTCCATTCCATTCTAAGCTTCAAGGCCTAAGGCATGGAAGTTGGGCGCTGTCAGATCTCAAGGAATAACATGTTCCACAAGGCAGAGCCGTTCCAAAGAAGAAGGTGTGCGTCTTAGATCTTGTTAGGTGACAATGTTTAAGGGAAACATTGCAACCTTATTCAACCTGGTGGGGCAGGCAGATACCTTCTGGGAGATAGGATCCCAGATTTTCATCCATGACTTCCTCAAACAAATCCCTGTTGCCCACAGAGGGCTACCAAGACAAGTTTCCATCTTGATGTTCTCCTCTCGCCAAGTTCATGGGGAAAGAAAAAAAAAAAAAGCTAAACGCAAGCACCTTTCTAAGGTTCGCGGAAAGAAGAAAGCCTGCCAGACTGTTTAAGAAAAGGCAATTAAGGCTATAAAACAAGGGTTTACGAGGGAGTTTATAGTGTCGGAGGTTTTTAATAGCTTTCTCTAGATGAGTTTAAATAAGAAGGGAGAGACAGAAGACCTGAAACTTGAGCAGACTTAAAAGTTCAGAGAGAGGTTTTTAAGCAGGGAAGGATAATAATTAGAGGCACATTTCCCCACCTGATTTCCCTGTCTTTGCAAATGAGAATGAAAGCTTTTGGGAGCTGTTTCGTTCAACGCAAGGGGACGATCTCTCTCTCTCTCCTTCTCTCCCTCCCTCCCTCTCTTTCTCCCTCCCTCTCTCTCTATTCTATCATTTATCGATGTCTGTCTATGCATCTATTATCCTATTTTCTTTCTTTCTTTTTCTTTCCTTCTCTCCCTCCCTCCCTTTCTCCCTCTCTCTCTATTCTATCATTTATCTGTGTCTGTCTATGCACCTATTATCCTATTTTCTTTCTTTTCCTTTCCTTCTCTCCCTCCCTCCCTTTCTCCCTCTCTCTCTATTCTATCATTTATCTGTGTCTGTTTATGCACCTATTATCCTATTTTCTTTCTTTCTTTTTCTTTCCTTCTCTCCCTCCCTCCCTCTCTCTCTATTCTATCATTTATCTGTGTCTGTCTATGCACCTATTATCCTATTTTCTTTCTTTCTTTCCTTCTCTCCCTCCCTCCCTTTCTCCCTCTCTCTCTATTCTATCATTTATCTGTGTCTGTCTATGCACCTATTATCCTATTTTCTTCCTTTCCTTTTCTTTCCTTCTCTCTCCCCCTCCCTCCCTCCCTTTCTCCTTCTCTCTATCATTTATCTATGTCTGTCTATGCATCTATTACCCTGTTTTCTTTCTTTCTTTTTCTTTCCTTCTCTCTCTCTCCCTCCCTTCCTTTCTCCCTCCCTCTCTCTCTAGTCTATCATTTATCTGTG
Organism: Pituophis catenifer annectens; assembly: GCF_029215685.1. Lineage (NCBI taxonomy): Eukaryota > Metazoa > Chordata > Lepidosauria > Squamata > Colubridae > Pituophis > Pituophis catenifer. The sequence continues at coordinate 82,334 of NW_027256991.1, read as the reverse complement.
TCTGTCTATGCACCTATTATCCTATTTTCTTTCTTTCTTTCTTTTTCTTTCCTTCCCTCTCTCCCTCTCCCTCCCTCCCTCATCAAAACAAAGACATTATGGTTGGTTCTATGGCAAGGTCAGCTAAGACCGAGCGAAAGGTGACCTCCTTCCAGAAGGCCAGGTGTGTAGAATCCAAATTATTTAGCACCTAAGGGAGAAAATCTCACACCTCCTTCTTTGCTTCCTCTGTTGTCCAACCTGTTAATAACTTCATTTATTGTCCTTTTTTTTTTCCTTTTTGTAGAAGCAAAAACCTGCCTCACTCTAGGAAACTGCTCCCACCCTCCATTGAAAGCTAAGTACTGTAGCTGGTCTATATGTTCAGCAATAGCACTTAGACTTATATACCGCTTCATAATGCTTCACAGCCCCCCCCTCTGAGTGGTTTATAAAGTCAGCATGTTGCCCCCAAGAATCTGGCTCCTCGTTCTCAGGAAGATGGGAGACTGAGTCAACCTGTCAGAATCGAACTCCAGGCTGTGGGCAGAGTTAGCCCACAATACTACATTTAACCACTTCCACCATATTGGAGGAAGATCAGCTTGGACAGGAACGTGTACATGGACTAGGCAAGGGGTCAGCAACCCGCGGCTCTGGAGCCACATATGGCTCTTCCATCCCTCTGCTGCGGCTCCCTGTCACTCAAAATATGCATCACAATCGCCAATGTGCGACACCCACAAACAGTTCCTTGTTTGATGCTTTGTCCCTCGTGCTTCTGAGCTGCCATCACCCCATGCCTTTGACAGGGCTGTGTGAGCGTCCTTTTATCATTCTAAATATCTTGCCTAACAGGTCCCACTGATGTCCTGATGGAGGCATCGTCTCCTTTGTGAAGAGCCTGGATGAAGCTACTTCCTCCCTGAGGGCCCTGAAAAACAGGGTTACTGAACTCCTCCATGGCTACCAGACCACATGAATCAGACCCAACCAGCTCTATTACACCCCTGAAGCTATCAAAGAAAAGTCCACACCATCAAATGTGAGGTTCTACTCTCCTTTAGGCCATCTTGTCACTGAACAAGGGGAAGAAACCTGCTCTTCATCCTGGATAATTTGATAAGAAAGTTATCTTCATGAGGTGCTATCTGAGCTGGCTTGTTTTCTTGCAGATGTTTCATTACCCAAACTAGGTAACATCAATGCTAGAAAGGAATGGGGTTGGAAGAGGAGGAGGAGGAGGAGGAAGAGGAGGAGGAGGAGAAGGGGAAGGAGAAGGAAAGAAGGAGAGAAGGAGAGAAGGAGAGAAGGCGAGAAGGAGAGAAGGAGAAGGGAGAAGGAGAAGGAAGAAGGGGAAGGAGAAGGAGAAGGAGAAGGAGAAGGAGAAGGAGAAGGAGAAGGAGAAGGAGAAGGGGAAGGGGAAGGAGAAGGAGAAGGAGAAGGAGAAGGAGAAGGGAGAAGGAGAGAAGGAAAAAGGAGAAGGAGAAGGAGAAGGAGAAGGAGAAAGAGAAGGAGAAGGAGAAGGAGAAGGAGAAGGAGGAGGAGAAGGAGAAGGAGGAGGAGAAGGAGAAGAAAAAGGAGAAGGAGAAGGAGAAGAAAAAGGAGAAGGAGAAGGAGAAGGAGAAGGAGAAGGAGAAGGAGAAGGAGAAGGGAGAAGGAGAGAAGGAAAAAGGAGAAGGAGAAGGAGAAGGAGAAGGAGAAAGAGAAGGAGAAGGAGAAGGAGAAGGAGAAGGAGGAGGAGAAGGAGAAGGAGGAGGAGAAGGAGAAGAAAAAGGAGAAGGAGAAGGAGAAGAAAAAGGAGAAGGAGAAGGAGAAGGAGAAGGAGAAGGAGAAGGAGAAGGAGAAGGAGAAGGAGAAGGAGAAGGAGAAGGAGGAGGACTGTAGGGTCCTCGGTGCTTTCTGAGCTTGCTTGTTTTCTTGTGGACGTTTCATGTCCCAAATTAGGTGACATCATCATTGTGCACCCTCCTGGTCAACCCTGAGCTCCAAATATTCTCCTTGATCAAAATGATCTTCTCTTTGGGGAAGACATGGTAGGCTAGCATTAAAAGCCAACGTCTACCCAATGGGAGAAGAGCGACTTACAAAAAAACGCCAGCGAGATTTTTTTTGGCTCAGCCCTAGGTTGGGTGGAGACCTGTGTGTCTCTGGAGCTGCACACAGACAAGTAAAGCTGTTTGAACAGGTTTGACACCTTTTTTGGTTAATGGGATGAAGGGCGAGATTTTGCCAAGGAACAACTTGAACAGGAGAGGCCGCCTTAAGGCACATCTGGGGATCTTTTGCTGTCTAATAGCCATAAAGGCTTTGATCTTCCATCACCTCGGTTAACCGTGGTTGCTGTTGCATTACAGGAAACTTTGCTCCTGCTGTCATTCCTTACAGCCACGTCATTGCTTCTACTTTCCTTATTGCAACTCACCAGTTAGAAGGGGAGGGAAAAAATAAAAGGCCAACAAGACAAAACAAACTTCTGAAATGGAACAACCCTGATGCTTTGACGATGGAAAAAATATATAAACAGTAGTGGCCAAAATTGTGGAAACCTTTTGGGGAAAGTATATTTTTGAGGTTTGATGGCTAATAACGCCACTTTTTTGGGGAAGGGGAGTTTCAAGATCATCCTATTCCACTGCTGGAATGGCCTGGGAATAGCCCAATCCTTAACCCAATTGAAAAATCTATGGAGCTGACTAAAGAAACTTGTTAGTCAGAAGCGACCCAGCCATAAAACCCAGTTAACAGAAGCCATCCTTCCATCTTGGTTTCACATTAGAACAGCTGCAGAACTAAAAGATTTTGGTTCGCTCCATGGGAAGATGTTGTAAGGCCGTCATTCATGCTAAAAGTTATCCAGTTAAGGATTAACTGACGTGATGATCATTTTTGTATATCTCGTTTTTTCTAGGGTGATCATTTTTTGTATAGCCTGCTTTTTTCTACGTGTTTCACTTTTCTTCTCTATACTGTAACTGCTATTCTAACAGCAAATCCTTCATAAGAGATATTGCATTACCTTCTTGATTAGATTATCTTTCCATTGATATATAATTGTATGGTACTACTCCAAAAAAAAAAAAAGTGGTGTTATTAGCTAGTTTTAGAAAATACACTTTTTCCAAAAGGTTTCCACAATTTTGGCCACTACTGTATATTTAATATATTCAATATATATAGGATGCTTCACCCTTTTTCTCTCTTCCTTTTAAACCAGAAACTGAAATTCTGCAAGGGGTTTGTGGGTTTGTCTTGTGGCTTTATGCCATTCCGTTTTTCTATTTATTGATAAGTTGGTTTGTTCCTTTATTTATTTATATTTGTATTCGACAAATAACTCAAGGCAGCGAACGTATCCAACATACCTTCCTCCTCCTATTTTTTTCCCTACAACGACAGTCCTGTGAGGTGGATTGGGTTGGGAGACAAGGACAGACCCAAAGTCACCCAACCAGCCTAAGGCAGGACTAGAAATCACAGACTCCCGGTGATTGGCCCAAAGTCACCCGTCGGCTTTCATGCCTAAAATGGGACTAGAACTCACCATCTCCTGGTGATTGGCCCAAAGTCACTCATCAGCTTTCCTGCCTAACGCAGGACTAGAACTCATGGTCTCCTGGTGATTGGCCCAAAGTCACCTCAGCTTTCCTGCCTAACGCAGGACTAGAACTCACGGTCTCCTGGTGATTGGCCCAAAGTCACCTGTCAGCTTTCCTGCCTAACGCAGGACTAGAACTCACGGTCTCCTGGTGATTGGCCCAAAGTCACCTCAGCTTTCCTGCCTAACACAGGACTAGAACTCACAGTCTCCTGGTGATTGGCCCAAAGTCACCTCAGCTTTCCTGCCTAAGGCGGGACTAGAACTCACAGTCTTCTGGTGATTGGCCCAAGGTCACCAAGCTGATTTTCATGGCTAAGGCAGAACTACAACTCCCAGTCTTCTGGTTTCTAGCCTGGTTCCTATCTCTTTCTTTTTTTTTAAAAAAAAAAAATTGCAATACATTAAAGGTATAAAAATGGAAAGAAGGGTAAGAAAAAGAGAATAAGAGGAAAAGAAAAGAAGGGGAAAATGGGGGGGGGGGTGAAAGGAATTCAGCTTTCCACTGTTCCTATGCAATTGCCGTCATAATCTTTTCCACCTGTGAGAAAGGCCCCATCTCATAGCAACAACAACAACAATAACAACTCCCTGTGAATGGAAAGCTAATGCTTCTAGCAAAATGCATTCAGCCCAGCCCATTAAATATTGGTTTTGTGCGTGCAGAGTGTTCCTTTGCCTTTCAACTAATTGCATAGGGGAAAAAGAAAAAAGAAATTAGATAAAAGTGTACATCTTTTGTCGAGGGCTATCTCTATTCTTGACGTAGAATCCTAAAATTATAAGCTTGGAGGGGACCTTGGAGGTCTTCTAGTCCATCCTCTTCCTTAAGCAGGAGACCCTAAACCCATGATGGCGAACCTATGGCATGCGTGCCACAGGTAATACGCGGAGCCATATCTGCGGGCACCCAAGCCATTGCTCTAGCTCAGCTCCAGCATGACACGCGCATGCCAGCCAGCTGATTTTTGGCTGACCGCACCCATGCCACCCCTCCCCTCCCAGGAATCTCCACGCAGCCATTTTTGGATGCCAGGTAAGTACAGGGCTCGCCGGAGGCTCTGGGAGGGTGTATTCGGCTAGAAAAGCCTCTGGAGCCTGGGGAGGGCGAAAAACAGGCCTACCGGAAGTCTGGAAATGGGCCATTGCCGGCCTTTGGAGGCTTCAAGTAGGCCTGCTAGGCCCAAAATGGGGCACAGGGTGCTTGTGTGTGCATGCGTGAGGAGCGCGTGTGCATACACCAAGGGCGTGGCACAGGGGGGCATTGAATTATGGGTGTGGGCATGTCTAGAGCAGGGGTGAAATGCTACCGGTTCACACTGGTTCAGGCAAACCAGTAGTGATAAACGCTACCTGTTCGGGCGAACCGGTAGTAAAAAAAAAAAAAAAAGCTAGCGGTTCGTCCGAACTGGTATTTCCGACGATCAGCTGTGCCGCACCATTTATTTTTGTGAGAAAGCAGGAAATCCTGCTTTCTAGTGAATCTAAATCGCGCGGCACAGCTGTTTCCCCCCCCCCACTGTTCTACTTACCTTGTTTTTTTTTTTAGGCTGCCACCCTCAGCTAGCTTATGACCTAAAGAAGATTGTATATCATTGATGTAGAAATTAATGTAAGACTTGGGGTAGATATTATGGGTTCCTTCAGCTACTGTCAACATGGCCAATGGGACTCAGACATTATGATTATTGTAGTCGAAATCTCCTGGACTTGTTGTGGTCTGCCTGAGGAGCTGGCAGCGGAGTCGGACAGCGAGGAGGTTGAGGGGCCAGTCCTGGAGGCTGGGGAAGGCCTGGATGAGGGCTCTGCGTCGGAGGCAGAGATGGAGCCAGGGCCCTCGGGGAGTGATGTGCGGACTCCAGAGCCTCCAGAGGCTGACAGTAGAGAGGCAGAGGAACAGGAGGAGCCTGTTCCTAGTGCATGTATGAGAAGAGCTGCCAGAAGGCAGGAGCAGCTAAAGCAGAGAAGATGACTCGGGAATAAGGCCAAGAGATGATTGGCCCCTCCCATAAGGCTTAAAAGACCAGCAACGGCTCTTAGGCTCTTTGCCGGAAAACAACGTTGAGAGATTTGCTTCTTGTTTCACTGTACTCATTTCTTGACGGCGTCTTCTGCTTCTGAACTTTTGCCAAGAGAAGCCTTTGGCAGTTTGCCTAATTATATCAAGGTTGGTGATTAGATTGAAGAATTTGTATTAAGAAGAATTTGTTTTGATTTAGTTTGGACTACGCCGAGAATGAGTTAATTCTCAGCTGTTCTAATAAAGTCTGCTTGTTTTGGAACTGCTGGCGTCTAATACTACCTACTTGGTCCTGGGTCACAACAGGACTGTGCTAGATTATCTAACCCTCCATCTTGTGATTAATCCAGAACAGTCTTTAATCCCAGATCAAAAGATGGACCTCCTACCAACAATGAAGAAGGCCTTCCCATAATGTAAACAATATGGGACAAAATATGTACAAGGAATACCTCCCAGGGACCATTATGGGTGTAAACCACAAGTAACTGAGCTTAAAGTTACAATTCTGATGCTTACATCCCAGTTATTTTTTTGAACACAAAGTCCCTATGATAAAGTTTAAAAAAAAAAAATTGTGTGCTATTTCTTCTGTCTTGGAGCTCCACAACCTGAGTCTGGAAAATTTCTAAGACCGTTTCGAATTCAATTTAACTGCTTCACAGAACACAGGAGGTTAACCTATTCTCCAAAGCACCTGAGGGCAGCACAAGAAGTAACGGGTGGAAGATCATTAAAGAGAGATCCAACGAAGAACTAAGGAGAAATTTTTCCATCACTGGAGGTTTTCAAGAAGAGACTGGACAGCCATTTGTCCAGAATTTTATAGGATCTCCTCTTTGAGGTTGGATTTACGGTATTAAATATGTCGACCTGGTACCTTAAAAATAAATTTTTATATGTTTGTTTTTGGGGTTTTTTGAATTTTTTTTAATTGATTTTCTATTAATTACATTTCTTAGTGCTTAATAAACCTCATGTTGTCTGGGTATTTAGTTTGCTTAGCACTATAGATTACATTCTTAATCTCCACCCCTTTTTTTCCAATGACTGATAAAATAGATTCCATGTTTGATCATATTCTGTGCCTTTCTTTCTCTTTTAATTTTCAAAGTCCAGCTATCCAACTCTGCACAGTCTAGTATCATCTTAATTATCTCTTCGTCTCGCGGTGTTTTCTTCGCTTTTCCCAATATTGTGCAAATATAATCCACTGCTGCTGTTAGGACATGTGATATTAAATACATACTTTTCTAAATTTTTCTGATATTATACCTAATAAAAACAATTCAGGTTTAAATTCTACATTTTTATACCCTTTTTTTAAGGACCACCGAAACATTCAATAAGAAAGAACTTGAGCCAGGGAAAGATAGACAAAGAGAGAGAGGGGGGGAGGGAGGGAGGGGAGAGAGACAGACAGACACAGAGAAAAGGAGATAGACAGAGAGAGGGAGGGGAGAGACACAGAGAAAAAGAGACAGAGAAGGAGACAGACAGAGAGCAGGGAGAGAGAGAAAGAGAGAGAGAGGAGACCGACAGAGAGAGGTGAGAGAGAGACAGACAGAGAGAGAAAGAGAGGGAGGGAGGGAGAGAGAGAGAGAGAGACAGAGAGAGGAGACAGACAGAGAGAGGGAGGGAGGGAGGGGAGAGACAGAGAGAGGCAGAGACAGAGAGAGAGGGAGACAGACAGAGGGAGGGGAGAGACAGAGAGAGAGAGACAGAGAGAGAGACAGAGAGAAGGAGACACACAGAGAGAGGTTGGGGGGGAGAGAGAGTGCACCCATTCAAAAAAATTACTCTCCTGACAGAATGACAAAATGTCTTTACCGTAAACTTATTCACCAATAAATCCATAAGCAGCCTAATGAATCAGGTTTCATTAAATTAACTCAGTGGTCTATGGGACAGGGTAACAGCCTAGAGCAGCCACCATCTTGACTGCCACATAACAGCATTTGGAATGGAATAATGGAGAAGGTTTGCATAAGAAAAGACGGAAGGGAACTAACCCAGTCCTCCAGATCCTGATACATCTCCACTTATAGGAGAAGGGGAGGTGTGAAAAGAGGACTCAGCCTAGAATCCTTATGTAGCCACAAGCAAAATAAGACCAACCTACCTTTGAGTGCTGTTGACCCTCATCTAATCAGGGATCGACTGTAGTTGAGAAGATTCCCATGCATAGGCTTTTAGCTTACGAATGAAGCCTAAGATTGAGTTTAAACCTAAAATTGAAAATCAAGCTTGTCAAAAGCTACATCTCTACGGAGTAGAGAGTTGATCTCTGACCGAAAACCACTTGAAGAGACTAGAAGCATTTGAAATGTGGGATTGACAGGCAGCTGCTACGTATAAACTGGGTTAACACAATCAGAAATGAGGAGGTGATCAGCCTCCTGGGAAAGCCAAGGGAAATCAATGAAACCATAAAAAAGCGAAAGTTAGAGTATTTTGGACATGTGATGCGACACCCAGAAAAATACACCATCCTTCACTTAATCCTCCAAGGAAAGATTGAAGGCCAATGAGGTCCAGGCAGAAGAAGAAGATCATGGTTTTCAAAATCTAAGGGACCGGTTTGGACAAAACTCAGCAGCACTTTTTCGTACGGCTGTTGATAAAAATAGGATGGCCAATGTGATCGCTGACGTCTGATGATGGATATGGCACAAGAAGAAGAAGGAGAAGGCTTTTAGCAATAAATCACCTTCCCCTGACCTTCACATGGCTGAACAGGATCTGCTATACCAGTGGTGAAGTCCAATTTTTTTTTACTGCCGGTTCTGTGGGCGTGGCTTGGTGGGTGTGGTGTAGCTTGGTGGGCGTGGCAGGGGAAGGATACTGCAAAATCTCCATTCCCACCCCACTCCAGGGGAAGGATACTGCAAAATCCCCATTCCCACCCCATTCCAGGGGAAGGATACTGCAAAATCCCCATTCCCACCCCACTCCAGGGGAAGGATACTGCAAAATCCCCATTCCCACCCCACTCCAGGGGAAGGATACTGCAAAATCCCCATTCCTTCCCCACTCCTGGGGAATGGATATTGTAAAATCTCCATTCCCACCCCACTCTGAGGCCAAACAGAGGTTGTATTTGCCGGTTCTCCGAACTGCTCAAAATTTCCGCTACCGGTTCGACAGAACCTGTCAGAACCTGCTGGATTTCACCCCTGCGCTATACCATTTCAGACAAACGGGTTGTCCAATCTCTTCTTGAAGACCTCCAGTGATGGAGCATCCACAACTTCTGGTAGAAAACCGTTCCACTGATTAGTTGTTCTCACTGATAACAAATTTCTCCTTAATTCCAGCTTGCTTCTTTCCTTGATTAATTTCCATCCATTGCTTCTTGTCTCACCCTTTTACGGTCTTACATCTTTTACAGTTGGGCCTTCAGGCCTGCCACATTTTCTACTGTGGGAAATTGTATGGCGCATGGGTGATCTATAGTCAAAATAACATTCTTTTCTCAGAGAGTCAAGGCCAAGGTGCCTGCAGCTGCATGAGGTGACTGGGAGGTACTGTATCTTCAGTTTTTGATGGTGCCTGATTGGACCACGTGATGGAAATGTGGTGCTGGGCAGGGACTTGGACTTTCTTTTGGGTGGGGAAAACCTGGAAGCTTTCAGATTCGGGTTTTCCCAGATGTGCCAATATGACATCTCTAATAAAATGGAACTTTGAGGAACCTTCAAGACTCAGAGTTTTCTTTCATTGGGGGTGTTCCTTGGAACCCTGACAGAGATGTTGCAATGGTTGCAAGTGTGAAAAAAACCAGTTGTGAGTCACCTTTTTCAGGGCCGTTGTAACTTTGAGCGAATGGATATAAGTCGAGGACTCTCACTAAAAGGACATTCCTTCTGGATCCAGATAGAATGGAAGGTGCCCAGCACCGATGCAGGATTGAGGTCAAGCGAAAGTTTTTTCATCTTGAACTTGGATCTGGAAGAAAGGAAAACTTAACACAACATTTGTGCACTGCGAGGGGAGAGTCCTCAGCTGGGCCTTGGCAAAGAGAGTCATAGAATGGCAGAGTTGGAAGGGATCTTGGAGAGCATCTAGTCCAACCTGCTGCTTGAGCAGAAGACCTGATATCATTGAAGTCAAATGGCTGTCCAATCTCTCTTTTTGAAAGCCTCCCATGATGGATCACTCATAACTTCTGGAGTGAAGCCACTGATTGTTCTCGCTGTCAGGAAATTGTTATTCTTGTTATTCTGAATAAATGCAGCTGCATGGAAAGTTAAAGGGTCTCCCCCCCCCACTGTTAGGTGGCCATAAAATCTTATTCACTTAATAGGAATCGACTGCGCCAATCGAAATATCCCTGATGACTGTCTTCTTCAGGTCCTCCTCTTCATTTCCCCTGATCTGCAATAACTATTGCTTTTCTTAATTGACCTCCAGGCTTTCAAAAAGGAAAAAAAAAACCTCTTTACTTAAATGTGTATTGACACCTGCTTTTCCCCCGCCCTGAGTTTTGCTGCTTGGTGAATTATTTCACAACCGGCAATCTAAAACTCGTAAATTAAAGCACAACATTGTGGAACTGTCTGCTCAGGGTATAAACCGGATTTGCTATCGATGTGGGGGAAAATCAGTTCAGCCAAGGTGCTGGTTTTTCTCTGAATTCCTTCGAGCTTTCCTGGGTTCCCATATTACAGTAGCTTTGTGTGAGTGTGTGACTGTGTGTGAGAGTGAGTGACAGAGACAGAGAGGGGTGTGCAAGGTGTGAGAATTTTGTGGGTGTTCTCATAGAAGGTGTGGACAGGAAAGAAATGCCTGTTTTCCAAAACGAATGAAAAAAAGAAAGAAAACTTCTCTAAGAAACTAAATGGAAGAAGAAGACGAGTCCAAAATACAAAATTATTATTATTATTATTGTTATTATTATTTGATCCCTGGTTTTCTCTTCTGATGTGGAAGGGAGGAAGGAAGGAAGGGGGAAAAGGGAGGAAGGAGGAAGAAGAGAGATAAAAGAGGAGGGGAAGGTAGGAGAGCAGAGGAGAGGAGGAGAGGGGTGGGGAGGGAAGAAGGAAGGGAGGGAGGGAGGAAGGAGAAAGAAGAGAGATAAAAGAGGAGGGGGAAGGTAGGAGAGCAGAGGAGAGGAGGAGAGGGGTGGGGAGGGAAGAAGGAAGGAAGGAAGGGAGGAAGGAGAAAGAAGAGAGATAAAAGAGGAGGGGGAAGGTAGGAGAGCAGAGGAGAGGAGGAGAGGGGTGGGGAGAGAAGGAGGAAGGAAGGAAGGAAGGAAATATGAATATAAGTGACTTTTTGTAATTAGAGGCAAACCAAAACATCTCTCAAAATGGGTAATGAAATGACTGTAAGACAACAGCCAAGCAGAGATATACCTTCGTGATGCAAGCTTTCCCTCCCTCCCTCCCTCCCTCCCTCTCTCCCTTCAATGATGATGATGATGATGATTCATTGCACAGTCAGCCAGATGTTCAGACTGGTTTGGCATTTTTGTCTACCTATTGAGTCTTTACCAAGGACCTGGGATAGGCAACTTTGGATGTTTGACGGTGTTACCGTCAACAACGACAACAATGATGATAATAATAATAAGTCCAAGGATTTTACAAAACACATCAAGAAATGCAGCTTCCTGCAATAACACCAGCGGAACTGCAAAAAACTGTGCTACTCGGAACATCGTATATTTTACGAAGGTTGATACCTAGGACGCTGGCAGCAACCCGTATCAACCATTAGCACCAGTCAATGGTATTTATGATATATTTTTAAATGTTCAGTTGACTTGAGTTTCATGTTCATTAAACATGAAACTCAGTCAACTGAACATTCAAAAATGCATCACAAATACCATTGACTGGTGCTAATGGTTGATACAGGTTGCTGCCAGCGTCCTAGGTATCAACCAAGTACCTTCTTAAGATGTATAATGTAACATTATATTGAATACTTAGATATGAAGGTACCATCTGTACCTACCACTTGTGTGTTATTTGTCATGTTTTTGTGTTGTATGTTATTTATATGGTGTATTGTTATTTTTTTCTTTGTTTTTAATGGAAAATGTAAATAAAGACTATTTTTTTTTTAAAAAAAAAGATGTATAATGTTCCAAGTGGCGCAGTTTTTTGCAGTTCCGCTGGTGTTATTGAAGGAGGCTGTAATTTCTTGATGTGTTTTGTAAAATTCTTGGACATGGTACCAAGTGCCTCAATGACAATGGGTATCACTGTTACATTTTTCATCCATAGCCGTGTAGTTTCGATGGCCAAGTCGCGATATTTCATGATTTTTTCCAGTTCTTTTTCTTCGACTCTGGCATCTCCTGGTACCTCAATGTCAATAAATTGTACATTTCGGTTTTCGACAACTGGCGTGTTGTGTTCCAAGTGATGATCTGCCTGTATTCGAAAGTCCCACAAGATGATGATGATGATGATGATGATGATGATGATGATGATGATGATGATTCCAAGCTAGCTTTCATGCCTAAAACAGGACTAGAAGTCATGATCTCTTGCTTTCTAGCCTGGTGCCTTAACCACCTGACCAGACTGACTCTCCATCTACCTTTTCATCTGGAAATGGACACCAGTCCAATCTCTGTCGACCTCAACTTCTTATAATACTAGTTGTCACCGCATGAATCCAATTTGTCTTGCTTTCATAAATTCTCAGGCTCTCCCCCGGCTGTCCCTTCCTAACCAACATCCGCAATGGTTACATGTTGACGAGTTAAAACAACCAAACCTGGAGGGTGAAAAAAATCTGCATAGTATTATTCACAATAGCACCACATTTGTTGTGGTTGGTACTTAACCTGTAAGTTCAGTGAAAAGTACATCCTCTAAGCCATATTTTCCTCCCTTCTGGGGGACAAAATATTTTCCCACTCCAATTTCCAAGAATATTTAATAAAGGTGAGTCTTTGAAGGAACTCAAGTAAAACCAGATGCTTCGGGAAATGCCGAGTTTATAAAATTTAAGCAGATTTTTTTTTAAACAAGCAAGGGCATAGGGAAGGAGGTATAAATGTTGTTTAAGAGGTGTTAGCTCGGAGACATAAATACAATATAAATATATAAATACATAAATACAATCGAGAGAGTCCAGAGATATTTGACGAGAAGAGTCCTCCGTTCCTCTACCCGCAATAAAATACCTTATGCCACCAGACTTCAAATTTTGGGCTTAGACAACTTAGAACTACGCCGACTTCAGTCCGACCTGAGCATAGTACATAAAATTATCTGCCACAATGTCCTTCCTGTCAATGACTATTTCAGCTTCAACCACAACAATACACGAGCAAATAAGAGATACAAACTTGAGGTAAACCGTTCCAAACTCGATTGCAGAAAATATGACTTCAGCAACAGAGTGGTCAATGCTCCTGGTGGAGCATTGTTCCTGTCTTCTGGTAGCTCTGTGCATGCGCACACTGGGAATAGGCTCTCACTGTTCTTCTGGCTTGCTGATGTCAGACTTGGAGGCAGCAAAGAACTCCCAGATGGCCCTGGCCCCCTCTCTGCCTCCGACGCAGAGCCCTCATCCGAGCCTTCCCCAGACTCCAGGACTGGCCACGTTCCTCCCCAACCTCCTCACTACTCAAATCTGCTGCCAGGTCTGCTGGCCACTGGCGGGCCACAACAGCTCCTTCTCTGGAGGCCTTCAATAAAAGATTGGACTGTTCATTAATCTGGGATAGAATACATTGTCCTGATTTGCACAGGAATTTGGACTAGAAGACTTCCAAGGTGGTCCCTTCAGCCCTAGGATTCTATGATCCTATCCAATTTGTAAAACGGATTAAGTCTGATTCATAGACTCATCTTGAAGATTTCAGTAGTCTAAGCGGCCATCACCCAATGTGATGGCAACAGATCCAATCACTTCACCGTGGTAAATGATGTTGTCAAGGGGAACACGCCCTTCCCTACAGCAGTCCTGTTGTGATGACGCTTGGAAACACGCTCTGAAATTCTCACCAGTTCACACAAGCTTTGCTCCAGGTTGCCAATGCACTTTGGCAAAGTGTTCATTGATCCTTCAGGCCATAGGTCCCTACCTCTCACATTTGTGGTGGTCGCACTAATCTACTTAAGAGCTATTTTGAAGGGATTGTTTCCTGTAAGTCTCATTAAATCCAAAACACCTCATTGAAGCTTTATACAGCCCTGCATTTTAAAATCTATTTGTATTGAGCTTACGAAAGATACCTTCTAAAACAGCTAGGTGAATATGCCTTTAGATTCTACAGTAGGTCCTTCCTTCCTTGACTTCTTTCTTGCCACGACTGTCTTCTCCTTCTCAGTAAACTTCTATAAAAGTTAGATATGGCTTCGTGTTGTCAAAAAAAAAAAAAAAGCACAAAAAGGGGAAATCACTTTAGCTGGGATTGTACCCAAATCTACATTTCTAGCCGAGCTGGATCTGGTTCCTTGTCTTCTTGCTGGGTGGTCTTGAGAGTTAAGTGGTTCATCTAAAGCCACAAAGACATTTTTGTGTATCCTCAGTCAGGGCAAAATTATAGATAAGCTGTGCCAAAATGTTGTGATTAGAGGGTAGAAACAGCAATGGAAGTGGGAACCCAAAAATGGAATAAGAATTCATAAAGAATAACAAGGAGAGGAGGAGGAGGAGGAGGAGAAGGAGAAGGAGAAGGAGAAGGAGAAGGAGAAGGAGAAGGAGAAGGAGAAGACAAAGAAGAAGAAGAAGGAGAAGGAGAAGAAGAAGAAGAAGAAGAAGAAGAAGAAGAAGAAGAAGAAGAAGAAGAAGAAGAAGAAGAAGAAGAAGAAGAAGAAGAAAGAAAGAAAGAAAGAAACACAAAATTCTTCCTTCCATTTCCTTCCACTTTCAACATCTTCTCTATCTTCTCCCTTCCACCTCCACACTGGAGAGGATCAGGCTGGGTTTCACATTTTGTTACCACCAGTTCGTCATGCATGTGCTTTGCTCACAGAAGCGCCTTCCATACATGCGCCCAGCAGTGGTGAAATCCAAATTTTTTTACTACCGGTTCTATGGGCGTGGATTGGTGGGCGTGGTGTGGCTTGGTGGATACTGTAAAATCTCCATTCCCTCCCCACTCCAGGGGAAGGTTAGTACAAAATCCCCATTTCCTCCCAATCAGCTGGGACTCGGGAGGCAGAGAATAGATGAGGGCGGGGCCAGTCAGAGTTTTTACTACTGGTTCTCCAAACTACTCAAAATTTCCGCTACCAGTTCTCCAGAACTGGTCAGAACCTGCTGAAACCCACCTCTGCTCCCAACGCTTGTAGCAGAGACTTCCATTCCTACTGGAAGGAAGAGTTGGAGAGGAAGAATAGAGAAAAAGAAGGAAAAAGAAAATCCGACTTTATTTAGCCAAGTGTGGTTAGACACCCAAGAAATGATAGGTTGCTGTTGAAAACCAGTTTGTTCCTACATGCTTGAACTCAGTGCTTCTCCTCCCTACCCTGGATTTCCTTGCCTTTTTTTTTTTAAATACCAGTTTTCTTTCCTTCTCTCTCTCTCTCTCTTTCTTACCTCGGAATTCCAAGAAAAAGATACTTTCCTGGTGAGCGAACACCTGGGCACCTCATTACTAGTATCAGGGGAGAAGCACTAATTCTTCTTCAGCTTCAGACTTCTCATTAGCTATCATTTGCCTTGATTAAGTCAGCAGTGACATAAAATGGAAGATTAAAGGCTTTGGAGGCAAAGTTGTTGCAAAGGCATTTGGACGGATGCCACGTATGTTGAGTAGCGCTTTGTGCCAAGGGCTTTGGTGCTCTCCAGGAGGAAATAAAACGGTTGCAGGGTCCTGATTGGATGTCTCTGGAGTGGCTTCTCTGTGGATTTCATAGGTGGATTTAAAAAACAAAACAAAATCAAGAGTAATATTCCTGCAGAAGTGGTCCTTGGGTGCTGTAGGCCACTTGTATGTATCTGACAGACTTGCTCAGCTTCAAAATGCAACAGAGGAGGCCAAGCAAATAAATTAGTCCAAAGCAGGCATGTCGTTGTGCAATATATTTTTTGTTAAATCAACCAAGCAGAATTGACTTGTCAAATTCCTTTAAAAGACCGTTTTGTGGGGAGGTGGGGGTGGATACAGAGGTGGTATTCAGCCAGTTCAGACCGGTTCAGGCGAACCGGATGTTAATTTTAATCAGGGTCGCCAAACCGGCTGTTGCAAGGACTATCTGACCCCGTCCACCCCGCCCTGCCCCGCCCCTCCCAGGAATCTCCATGCAGCCCGTTTTGGATGTCAGGTAAATGCAGGGGCCGCGTGGATGCTCTGGGAGGGCAAAATCTGGAAATGTGCCCGTTTCCAGCCTCCAGAGGGCCTCCAGAGCTCAGAAGAGGTCATTTTCACCCTCCCAGAGGCTCAAGAAAAGCCTCTGGAGCCTTGGGAGGGCAAAAAAATTGGCCTACTGGAAATACCAGAAGTCCAAAAATGGGCCCATTTCCGGCCTCCGGAGGGCCTCCGGAGCTCAGGGGAAGGCTGTTTTCCCCTCCTGAAGGCTTGAGAAAAAAAACAATTGCTAAAATTTCCGAATCCCACCCCTGTGAACGTCTACCGGAGAAGCAGAATCTGTTAGCATTTTAAGTGGCCAAGACTTATTTATTTATTTTAAAGGAGGACAGACTTTGATTTCCCTAACTTGCAAATGTTCTTTCCTGGGGTTGTTTTCTTGAGCCTGATATCAAATATCCGGAGAGAGGATTATTGAATGAAAAGCAGGACATCCATGGCCACACCCAGTATTTTCAACACCAGATAAGTGAAGGAACATCATTTTCCAGCAGTGAGAATTTTTCCAACTACCTTGTTTCCCCCAAAATAAGACATCCATTGATAATAAGCCTGATGGGGCTTTTGAGCGCATGGCAATAAGGCCAAGCGCTTATTTCAGGTTTGAAAAAACATATAAGACAGGGTCTTATTTTTGGGGAAACACAATAGATAGATAGATAGATAGATAGATAGATAGATAGATAGATAGATAGATAGATAGGTAGATAGGTAGATAGATAGATAGATAAATAGATGATAGATAAAAAGATAGATAGATAGATAGATAGATAGATATAGAAATAAATATCGCATATATGATAGATAGATAGATAGATACCCTGTTTCCTCCAAAATAAGACATTCCCTGATAATAAGCCCAATTGGGCTTTTGAGTGCATGGCAATAAGGCCAAGCACTTATTTCAGGGTTCAAAAAAATATAAGACAGGGTCTTATATAGGTAGGTAGATAGATAGATAAATAGATGATAGATAAAAAGATAGATAGATAGATAAATAGATAGATAGATAGATAGATAGATAGATAGATAGATAGATAGATAGATAGAGATATAGAAATAAATATTGCATATAAAATAGATAGATAGATAGATAGATGATAGATAGATAGATAGATGATAGATAGATAGATAGATAGATAGATATAGATAGATATAGAAATAAATATTGCATATAAAATAGATAGATAGATGATAGATAGATAGATAGATAGATAGATAGATAGATAGATAGATACCCTGTTTCCCCCAAAATAAGACATCCCCTGATAATAAGCCCAATTGGGCTTTTGAGTGCATGGCAATAAGGCCAAGCGCTTATTTCAGGCTTCAAAAAAATATAAGACAGGGTCTTATTTTCAGGGAAACACAGTATTTGTTTGTTTATGTTTATGTTTTATTAAATTTGTATACCACCCTATTCCTGAAGGACTCAGGGCGGTGAACAGGCACAAG
>NW_027256991.1:0-60000 GCF_029215685.1 Pituophis catenifer annectens | reverse complement strand
ATGCACTATGAAGCGGTATATAAATCTAAGTGCTATTGCTATTGCTAAATAGTGATTAATTCAATAATTGTCTATGAAGGGACAGTGTCCCTGTGGGTCAGGTACAAACAACCAGATCCACATGTGAAGAGCTCAGTCAGCTGTTTTGTTGCTTCAGCCTTTATACAGGAATCTTCTCAGGCTGACAGTTTTCACCTGGGTTAGACTAGATAAGGTTCAACGGCCTTCAAGGGGAAAGGCGTCAGACTTTGCCCTCTTGTGCCAACATAGGGATTCCAGACTAAATCCTCATTTGACTCCTCTCCCTAGCTCAGCCAGTCTCTCTTCTGCATCCAACACTATTGCATAAGGAAGAAGAAAATATGGCGATCTAACCGGTCAGTCCTGGAGGAGATCAACTCTGACTGCTCTTTAGAAGGCCAGATCCTGAAGAGGAAACTCAAATACTTGGGCCACCTAATGAGAAGGAAGGACTCCCTAGAGAAGAGCCTAATGCTGGGAACAATGGAGGGCAAAAGAAGAAGGGGACGGGAGAGAACAAGGTGGCTGGATGGAGTCACTGAAGCAGTCAGTGTGAGCTTCAATGGATGGGATGGTAGAGGACAGGAAGGCCTGGAGGAATGTCCATGGGGTTGCGATGGGTCAGACACAACTTCACATGTAACAACAAAAAGGGAGGTAGAGTTAAGTCTTCCAAGACGTTTGGTATGCCCCTTCATTGCAAATTCTCTTTCCCTTTTTCTTCCTAACATCACCACTGATGGACATCGGTGAATTTTTATTCCTTTCCATGTTGACCCAAAGGTTTTTTTTTCTTCAAAGTGGACTTTCTTTGATTTTGCTTGAAGAAGTGAAACGTCTTCAAGCAAGAACAAAGAAAGTCCACTTGATCTTTCGAAAAACCTGGATGACGGAGATTCTCCATAGAATTTCCATGTTGACTTTTCTTTCATCTAACCAGGTAGACCTCTCCGCCCCTTCTTGCCATCACCTCTACCCCACCCTCACCCACACTTCTCCGTTGCCCTTTCCCCCTTTTCTTTTCATGTTATTTGCCATTGGAGAATAAACTTTCACCTTGATTCCATCTCCTGCGGGGCAATGTCCCTTCAGGGATCAGTCAAATATTTGTCTCTCGCCAACCGCTGCCTTGAAAGACCGGAGCAGCAGTACAAAGAGGTGGCAACACTCAGGGTCAAATGGTGTGATGTTAGCATACCGGAGGTGGATGCCACCAGCTGTGGATTCTCAACTACCTCTTGGAGAATGAAGGAGAAGGTTTGAGGCACCAGTCCACGATTACCACCCCATGCAAGAAGTATTTGTTCCTTGATTTATTAAATTTAGATTTTTTTTTATTGGTGGTCAACCATCATATATGAATCCTTCCTCCCGCCTCCCCTCCCTTCCCTCCTTCCTTCCCATCCCTTCTTCCTTCCTTCCTTCCTTCCTTCCTTCCTTCCTTCCTTCCTTCCTTCCTTCCTTCCTTCTTTCCTTCCTTCCTTCCCTCTCCTCTTCTCTTTCTCCTTCCTTCCCCTTCCTTTCTTTCTTTCTTCCTTCGTTATCCTCTCCTTTTTCTCCTTCTTTCCTTCCTTCCTTCCCTCTCCTCTTCTCTTTCTCCTTCCTTCCCCTTTCTTCCTTCGTTTCTTTCTTCCTTCCTTCCTTATCCGCTCCTCTTTCTCCTTCCTTCCTCCCTCCCTCCCTCCCTCCTTTCCTTTCCTTTCCTTTCCTTTCCTTTCCTTTCCTTTCCTTTCCTTTCCTTTCCTTTCCTTTCCTTCCTTCCTTCCCTCCTTCTTTCCTTTCCTTTCCTTTCCTTTCCTTTCCTTTCCTTTCCTTTCCTTCCTTCCTTCCCTCCTTCTTTCCTTTCCTTTCCTTTCCTTTCCTTTCCTTTCCTTTCCTTTCCTTTCCTTTCCTTTCCTTTCCTTTCCTTTCCTTTCCTTCCCTTCCTTCCTTCCTTCCTTCCTTCCTTCCTTCCTTCCTTCCTTCCTTCCTTCTTTCCTCCCTCCCTCCCTCCCTCCCTCCCTCCTTTCCATACTTTCTGCTAATCATTCATACATTAGCTTATCAAGAATTCAGACAGGATTTTCACTTGAGTAATAGCCTCGTTCTCTGGAATTGTGGAGGTGGGCCTTTCAGTACGTAATAGAATTCAGAATACAGAATAATAGAATTGGAAAGGACCTTGGAGGTCTTGTAGTCCACCCCCCCCCCCCCCCGTTCTTGACTCTCTTCTTGAAAAGCTCCAGTGATGGAGCACTCATAATTTCTGGAGGCAAGCCATTCCATTCCAGTGATTTAATTGTTCTCAACGGTCAGGAAATTTCTCCTCAGTTCTAGGTTGGATCCTTCCTTGATTAGTTTCCATTCATTACTTCTTGTTCTGCCTTCTGGTGCTTTGGAGAATAAGTTGTTCTCTCATGTCACTCCTAGTCCTTCTTTTCCTGAAACTAGACACACCCAATTCCTGCAACTGTTCTTCCTATGCTTTAGCCTCCAATCCCCAAAATTAAAAATGATGAAAGCATTGGAAGGGACTTGGAGGTCTTCTGGTCCAACCCCCTGCTCCAACAGGAGACCCTATAATATGCCGGACAAATGGCTGTCCAGTGTCTTCTTAAAAACCTCCAGTGATGGAGTTACCTGATATAGAAGTTGTTACAGGAAGACTTGGTTTCCCATCTCTCTCTCTCTCTTTTTTTTTTAATTTGATTTATATGCCACCCTTCTCCGGAGACTCAGGGTGGCTTACAGTGCGGTAAGCAATAGCCTTCATCCTTTTGTATATTTATACAAAGTCAGCTTATTGCCCCCACAAACTGGGTCCTCAATTTACCTACCTTAGAAAGGATGGAAGGCTGAGTCAACCTTGAGCCTTGGAGAGATTCGAACCAGCAGAAATTGCAGGCAGCTGTGTTAATGACAGGGTGCACTAAACCACTGTACTATCAAGGCTCTTTATTCTTTAGTTGATGGGTATAGTCAAGGGTGGGGCTGCTGGGGGTTCATAGGGCTTCAGGAGAACCTCTAGCTAAGATTCTGTGCAGTTCAGAGAACCCCCAAATCCCACTCCTGGCTGGCCCCTGCCCACCCCTGCCCACCCCTCCCAGGAGTCCCCATGCAGCCCGTTTTGGATGCATGTAAGTGCAGGGCACACGCGGAGGCTCAGGAGTGCGAAAAACAGGCCTACTAGAAGTTTGGGAAGGCCTCCAGAGCAGGGGTGGGTTCTACTTACCTTTACTACCGGTTCTCAACGGGATCACACGAGTGCACGCGTTTCACTCAATCACACGCCTTACTTCTGCGCATGCACAGATCACTTCTGATGATGTCGTGGTCAGTGGGCGGAGCCTCCCACCCGGTTTTACTACCGGTTCTATAGAACCGGTCCGAACCGGGGGGCAACCCACCACTGCTCCAGAGTGTCTCCAGATGGCTTCCGGAGCCTGGGGGAGGCCATTTTCGCCTTCCTGGAGGCTCAAGCAAATCCTCCGGAGCCTGGGGAGGGCAAAAAACACCCCCCCCCACACACACACACACACTGTGGTGGAGGAGGCCGACTGGGCCACACCCACCATGGCCACGCCCACCCAGCAACTGGGCAGAGAACCCCTTGCTAAAAAATTTTGTAGCCCCACCCCTGGGTACAGTACTTTAACCAAGTCTCCTACCTCCAGTTCACACCAGGCAACCTTCTGTCCAAAGAGACAACATGTCACCTTTCAAAACACGAGGTCATGCCCTTTGTCGATAGGGCCCTCAGTGAAGAGGAACAAGGGCTTCCATCCAAGCCACGAGCGGTGGGTGAAAGCAGCCTTTGATAACGGCACGTGTTTTGTTTGCACGAAGGCCAGGAGGGGAACGGAAGGGGTGGCTTGGAAAGGAACCACAGGCAGCCAACCTCAAACTCGAAAAGAGAACACGCTCAGTGAGCAAACAGACCAAAAAAACCCTTGAAAGACGTGGCCTTTACTCCAATTCAAACACTAAAAGCAAAACAAGGAAAGTCTAATACAGGGGTCGGCAACCTTAAACACTCAAAGAGCCACAAAGGTCCTAACCGGAAGTCCCCCGTTCAATCCTGGAGCCGGCCGGAAGTCCATTTCCCCCACTTTAGTCTCTCCTAGTGCAGCGTTCTTTTTCTCTGCCGACCAGACGTCCGATTCCCATAGAGTCTCCTCCTAGCACGGCGTCCTTTTTCCTCTGCCAACCGGAAGTCTGGTTCCCCCCTGTAGAATCTCCTCCTAGCACGGCGTCCTTTTTCCTCTGCCGACGGGAAGTCCGGTCCCTGCACCATAGAGTCTCCTCCTAGCACAGCATCCTTTTTCCTCTACCTGTCCTAACCGAAAGCCCTATCAATTGTGGAGCCGACCGGCAACAGGGAGCCGCAGCAGAGGGATGAAAGAGCCACATGCGGCTCCAGAGCTGCAGGTTGCTGACCTCTGGTTTAATAAATGGACAATTCAGAAGCAAAGTGAGGTGTTGTAGACACCCTTAGATAATGGTGGAACCAAATAGGTTCCTCTGTTTATCAAAGGACCGGATATAGAGAAAATTATCTTTATAAAACAGAATGTTTAATTCAACTACATATCCTAGTTTTGTGGCCGCTCAGGAAATAGGCACGGGAAGGGTTTTGTGGCTTCCACTGTTTTCTTTTTTGTGGGAAACAGGTCCAAATGGCTCTTTGAATGTTTAAGGTTGCAGACCCGTGCCCTATACTTTCCTCGACAAAGGACAGTCCAATCTCTGCAGAAACCTGCAGAGATGCAAAGATACAGCACCTACAACTTGTTAATTGTTGGTGGTTAATTGTTCTCATGAAATACCTACGAGACCGTCTTTTGCCACCAATAGCCTCCCACCGACCAGTTCGTCCTCACAGGGAGGGACTACTCAGGGTACCGTCAGTCAAATTATGTCGACTGGCGACTCCCAGGGGGAGGGCCTTCTCTGTGGGGGCTCCAACCCTTTGGAATGAACTGCCCCCGGAGATACGGAATATCCCTGATCTCCGTGCTTTCCGCCGTGTCCTCAAGACCCTGATGTTCCAACAGGCGGGGCTAAACATACGAACATGTGAATGATTTTTTAAATGTTATCTAATTCTGGGTTTTATTTAATTGACCAAACTAAGTAATAATTTTAATTAGCAATTTTATGATGTTTGTGTGTCTATATTTTTCTTGACTGTACACCGCCTTGAGTCCTACGGGAGAAAGGCGGTATAGAAATATAATAAATAAATGAACAAATAAATAAATAAATAAATAAATAAATAAATAAATAAATAAATAAATAAATAAATACTAAGCAGATCTGAAGATCCAGAAGTTAGAGATTCAACCTCTATTAAAGAGATAAATGGAAGTTTGGAGAAGACTCCTGCGAGTCCCTTGGACTGCAAAGGGATCCAACTGGTCAGTCCTGGAGGAGATCAACTCTGACTGCTCTTTAGAAGGCCAAATCCTGAAGAGGAAACTCAAATACGTTGGCCACCTAATGAGAAGAAAGGACTCCCTGGAGAATAGCCTAATGCTGGGAACGATTGAGGGCAAAAGAAGGAGGGGACAGCAGAGAACGAGGTGGCTGGATGGAGTCACTGAAGCAAGTGGTGGACATGTGCAGTAGCAAAAAAATAAAAATAAAAATTGGATAACGATATTGTAAATGGGTCATTCGTCCATCTAACTGTAAAGTCCAGATCAGGGGAAAAAAAAATCTGCTCCAGCAATTTACCTCCTTGCAGCAAGCAGCAGAGCCCTGCGCAAAACAGCTGAGAGCAAAACAGCTGAGAGTCAGGAGGCCGATCCAATCAACTTGTGCTAATTAGGCTGTGCTGAAGCTGAAACGGGCTGTTTCTTCTTGCTGTTTGCTCCAAGGAAGTAAATTGCTGGGAGGCAGAGGCCAAAGGGTGGGGGCCAGTGGGTGGGCGGGGCTACATTTGTTGTATAAGACGCACCTAAATTTTCCCCCTTTTAGGGGGAAAAAAAGGTGCATCTTATATTCCGAAAAATACGGTATATCAAAAATATTTTCAGAAAGGGAGAGAGAAAGGGAGATATGGAGTATGTCTACATCAGAAAACCGCAGGGTACTATTTAGAGAGAAAAAATGGGCACTTTCTTAGATGAAGGACAGACTATGTACTCAGTTGAAGAGACTATTTTTCCATTTAAAATAAATGCATATTTTTAAATGATTGTTCTTATGGAAAAGCACTCTGTGATTTGGTCACGGGGGTGGGGGGTGAGGAGGTGCCTGCTACTCAGGTATTCCAAAGTTAGTCTACTGCTACTAATTTTGATGGCCAGACTCAATAGCAATAGCACTTATATACCGTTTCATAGTGCTTTCCAGCTCACTCTCTCTAGAGTCAGCCTCTTGCCCCCAACAATCTGGGTCCTCATTTTACTGACTTCGGAATGATGGAAGGCTGAGTCAACCAGAAGGAAGGAAGGAAGGAAGGAAGGAAGGAAGGAAGGAAGGAAGGAAGGAAGGGGAAAAGGAAGAGCAGAAAACAATCTGGGTCCTCATTTTACTGACCTCGGAATGATGGAAGGCTGAGTCAACCAGAAGGAAGGAAGGAAGGAAGGAAGGAAGGAAGGAAGGAAGGAAGGAAGGAAGGGGAAAAGGAAGAGCAGAAAACAATCTGGTTCCTCATTTTACTGACCTCGGAATGATGGAAGGCTGAGTCAACCAGAAGGAAGGAAGGAAGGAAGGAAGGAAGGGGAAAAGGAAGAGCAGAAAACAATCTGGGTCCTCATTTTACTGACCTCGGAATGATGGAAGGCTGAGTCAAACAGAAGGAAGGAAGGAAGGAAGGAAGGAGGGAAGGAAGGAAGGAAGGAAGGAAGGAAGGAAGGAAGGAAGGAAGGAGAAAAGGAAGAATAGCAACAGCACTTCGACTTATATACTGCTTCACAGTGCTTTTACAGCCCTCTCTAAGGAGGGTTTACAGAGTCAGCCTCTTGCCCCCAACAATCTGGGTCCTCATTTTACTGACCTCGGAATGATGGAAGGCTGAGTCAACCAGAAGGAAGGAAGGAAGGAAGGAAGGAAGGAAGGAAGGAAGGAAGGAAGGAAGGGGAAAAGGAAGAGCAGAAAACAATCTGGGTCCTGATTTTACTGACCTCGGAATGATGGAAGGCTGAGTCAACCAGAAGGAAGGAAGGAAGGAAGGAAGGAAGGAAGGAAGGAAGGAAGGAAGGGGAAAAGGAAGAGCAGAAAGCAATCTGGGTCCTCATTTTACTGACCTCGGAATGATGGAAGGCTGAGTCAAACAGAAGGAAGGAAGGGAGGGAGGGAGGAAGGGAAGGAGGAAGGAAGGAAGGAAGGGGAAAAGGAAGAGCAGAAATTAATCTGGGTCCTCATTTTACTGACCTCGGAATGATGGAAGGCTGAGTCAACCAGAAGGAAGGAAGGAAGGAAGGAAGGAAGGAAGGAAGGAAGGAAGGAAGGAAGGAAGGGGGAAAAGGAAGAGCAGAAAACAATCTGGATCCTCATTTTACTGACCTCGGAATGATGGAAGGCTGAGTCAACCAGAAGGAAGGAAGGAAGGAAGGAAGGAAGGGGAAAAGGAAGAGCAGAAAACAATCTGGGTCCTCATTTTACTGACCTCGGAATGATGGAAGGCTGAGTCAAACAGAAGGAAGGAAGGAAGGAAGGAAGGAGGGAAGGAAGGAAGGAAGGAAGGAAGGAAGGAAGGAAGGAGAAAAGGAAGAATAGCAACAGCACTTCGACTTATATACTGCTTCACAGTGCTTTTACAGCCCTCTCTAAGGAGGGTTTACAGAGTCAGCCTCTTGCCCCCAACAATCTGGGTCCTCATTTTACTGACCTCGGAATGATGGAAGGCTGAGTCAACCAGAAGGAAGGAAGGAAGGAAGGAAGGAAGGAAGGAAGGAAGGAAGGAAGGAAGGAAGGAAGGGGAAAAGGAAGAGCAGAAAACAATCTGGGTCCTGATTTTACTGACCTCGGAATGATGGAAGGCTGAGTCAACCAGAAGGAAGGAAGGAAGGAAGGAAGGAAGGAAGGAAGGAAGGAAGGGGAAAAGGAAGAGCAGAAAGCAATCTGGGTCCTCATTTTACTGACCTCGGAATGATGGAAGGCTGAGTCAAACAGAAGGAAGGAAGGGAGGGAGGGAGGAAGGGAAGGAGGAAGGAAGGAAGGAAGGGGAAAAGGAAGAGCAGAAATTAATCTGGGTCCTCATTTTACTGACCTCGGAATGATGGAAGGCTGAGTCAACCAGAAGGAAGGAAGGAAGGAAGGAAGGAAGGAAGGAAGGAAGGAAGGAAGGAAGGAAGGAAGGAAGGAAGGAAGGAAGGAAGGAAGGAGAAAAGGAAGAATAGCAATAGCACTTTGACTTATATACTGCTTCACAGTGCTTTTACAGCCCTCTCTAAGGAGGGTTTACAGAGTCAGCCTCTTGCCCCCAACAATCTGGGTCCTCATTTTACTGACCTCGGAATGATGGAAGGCTGAGTCAACCAGAAGGAAGGAAGGGAGGAAGGAAGGAAGGAAGGAAGGAAGGAAGGAAGGAAGGGGAAAAGGAAGAGCAGAAAACAATCTGGATCCTCATTCGACCGACCTCGGAAGGATAGCCTAAGTTTGAGGCAGTCAGGATCGAACTCCTGGCAGCGGGCAGAGTTAGCCTGCAATATTGCACTCAGATAAATCGAGAGACGAGGGACAGAGAGACAGATTTAAGCAGACCACCATTGTACGCCTTTGGATGGATGGATACCTTTAGAAAGATATAAACCTGGGTTGGTAGTCCCTAGTCATAAATCTCCTGTCAATTCCCATCAACGTATTGACAAACGTATTTCCTGAAGGACAGCCAGTTTGATCTAGTGGTTAAGTCACTGGGCTAGAAATTTGGAGACCCTGAGTTCAAATCCGCCACGCAGGAGCACATAGGACAGGGGTCAGCAACCTGCGGCTCTGGAGCCGCATGTGGCTCTTTCATCCCTCTGCTATGGCTCCCTGTCGCCAGTCGGCTCCACAATTGATAGAGCTTTCGGTTAGGATAGGTAGAGGAAAAAGGACGATACGGTAGGAGGAGACACTATGGTGGGGGAACCGGACTTCCGGCCAGGTCCAGAATTGAACGGGGGGGGGGGGGGCTTCCGGTTAGGACCTTTGTGGCTCTTCGAGTGTTTAAGGTTGCCGACCCCGACGTAGGATATCATCCTTAACTTGTGCCTCTTGGTGGGCAGGATGGTTTTTTTACATTATTTATTTTATTTTATTTATTTTATTAAATTTCTATACCGCCCTACTCCCGAAGGACTCAGGGCGGTGAACAGCCACAGGATAAAACACATAAATACAAAAATTTTAAATAGAATAAAAACGAATTAAGTAATTTGGCTGAACAAATTTAAAATACCCCATAATTTAAAAACAAATTAAAATTTACATTTAAAAAGGGGAGAAGATTTAGGCCAGGCCAGCTTGATGAAATAAAAAAAGTCTTAAGCGCGCGACGGAAGGTGCGCAGATCCGGGATCCTCTGTATCTCCGGGGGGAGCTCGTTCCAGATCGTAGGTGTCCCCACAGAGAAGGCTCTCCCCCTAGGGGCCGCCGGTCGCATGCCTTGCTTGAACCACTTTTCCCTGCATATTTTCCCCCGGTTCGAATCCCCTCCTTTGCTAATGCAACAACTAAGGACTTCCTGCCTGATTGATAGGAAACAGCCCGGTTAATTGTCGTAAGATTTATTTAATTGTCTGGCTATTAGAGATAAAGGCCCAAGATAAGCAGATGGTTGGTGGAGTGAAAGCTTTTATGCTTTTAACCGAGGTGTTGCTGCACGCCGGTGCTGATTAGAATTTAAATAGCAAGGATGTCTTGGAAATGTACGCTGGAAATAATGGCTGGAGGTGTTCGGTGGCTTAAGTGGCTCCTCTCCTCTTGAGAAACAGCACCGGAAACGAGCTTCCCCTCCACATCTATGCACCCACCACAAAATCCATTGGTTACGTCTCAAATATGGCGTTAAGGAACCCAGTCTTCCAAATTAGAAAGCAAACCACCTGTTTGGAAGAGAGATTCTAGAATCATGGGCTTACACCGCCAAAAAGAAAGAAAGAAAGAAAGAAAGAAAGAAAGAAAGAAAGAAAGAAAGAAGGAAAGAAAGAAAGAAAGAAAGATCAGGGAGGGCATTTGGATGGACTGGCTCCAACTGGTCAGGATGTATAAGTAGTCCTTGATAGTCCTTCATCCTTTTGTATATTTATGCAAAGTCAGCTTATTGCCCCCACAACTGGGTCCTCAATTTACCTCCCTTAGAAAGGATGGAAGGCTGAGTCAACCTTGAGCCTGGCGAGATTCGAACCTGCAGTAATTGCAGGCAGCTGGTCTTAATAACAGGGTGCTTTAGACCACTGTACCACCAAGGCTCTTTTTTCCCCTGCCATTTGCTCATGATCCCAAGTCTAGCTACCTCCAAGCAAATCGCTACTTGACACCAAAAGATTCCAACTTTCCCGGATGGATTGACCCAACCTGACCTCTTTGTTCCTCTAGAAGAATAGTTACCATTGAAGAAGGGATGTGAGTCTGCTAATAAAAACCACCCACTCCGCCTTGAGAAAGAAGAGAGGTTAGGAAAACGCCAGATTATCTCAACTTGTGAGAAAGAAACTCAAGATTAGCCCACATTGATTCTCTTTGGTAAAAGAAGGTGCACGGGAAACTCTGATAGACTTTCAAAAGATTCTGCTAGGCTAGCCCACCGCAATCAACTGTATAAATGTTTTAAATAAATAAATCAGAAGTCCAATAGATGCTGTTTGTTTCTTGACCTCATCTGGCTCAAAAGGCTGACGATTCCTCAATGACTAGCTATTAATAGCCATCGCTTACGATAGCTATTAATTGCCATCAGTCTATTATCAATCTGGTTTCATGGGAACAGCCTCCTACGAGAACTGGAGAGACCAGGAAGGAACTTGATTTAGGTCAGAGATAAGCTACCTTTCTGCTGGCTAGGAATCCTAATTTATTTTCCCATAGACTGAAGAACCTCAGGTTACCTCCTGGGGACGCAAAAAAAAAAAAAATAGCCATTTTTCAGTCCTCTTGCATCTTGAGATGTAAATGTTAAAGGTGAAAATAGGAATGGGAGGGATTTTTTTAAGGAGCGTAACCATTTTACCTGCCACTCTTGGAAAGATCCCGTGCTTACTCTGTGATTAAAGATCTTCTTTCATCGCCTGGACCTAAGCAAGGTGGCGCAGTGGTTAGAGTGCAGTACTGCAGCTACTTCAGCTGACTGCTAGTTCAGCAGATCAGCGGATCAAATCTCACTGGCTCAAGGTTGACTCAGCCTTCCATCCTTCCGAGGTGGGTAAAATGAGGACCCAGATTGTTAGGGGGCAAGATGCTATTTAGTATACTGTCTTTGGTGTAAGCCGCCCAGAGTCCTTGGAGAGTGGGCGGCATAGAAATATGAATAATAAAATGAATAATAAATAATAAATAAATATACTCTTCTGACCTGTTATTAGAACACAGAATCCTAGAGCTCAAAAGGGACCTCGGAGGTCTTCTAGTCCAGCCCTCTGCTCAAGCCAGGACACCTTATACCCCGAGTTGCTGCAGTGAGATATAAGGTAAAGGTAAAAGTTCCCCTTGCACATATGTACTAGTCGTTCCTGACTCTAGGGGGCGGTGCTCATCTCCGTTTCAAAGCCGAAGAGCCAGCGCTGTCCAAAGACGTCTCCGTGGTCATGTGGCCGGCATGACTCAACGCCAAAGGTACACAGAACGCTGTTCCCTTCCCACCAAAGGGGATCCCTATTTTTCTACTTGCATTTTTGACGTGCTTTCGAACTGCTAGGTTGGCAGAAGCTGGGACAAGTCACGGGAGCTCACCCCGTTACGCGGCGCTAGGGATTCGAACCGCTGAACTGCCGAACCTTTCGATCGACAAGCTCAGCATCTTGGCCACTGAGCCAGCACGTCCCACAAAACCTTGCTTACTCTGTGATTAAAGATCTTCTTCCATCGCCTGGACCTAAGCAATATACTCTTCTGACCTGTTATTAGAACACAGAATCCTAGAGCTGGAAGGGACTCCGGAGATCTTTTAGTCCAGCCCCTCCTTGCTCAATCCAGGAGACCTTAAACCCCGAGTTGCTGCAGCGAGATGGGCACCCTCTAAATTGTTTGAATGAAAACGCAATTAATAATAAGCCGAGAAGTTTTGCGATTGGCTTTCCGTATCGTCTTCCCCGTTTCCTCTCTTCACCGACAAGACCTTCCTGGCTTATTGATTCTGCTTTCCATCCGTCAGCTGCTAAAAAGTTAAGAATTCACGATTTCAAATATTTGGATTACGAGGACACCGTGCTATAGCCTTTGATATGGGGAACGGGTAAACATTGTGTGGGTCTTTGGACCGAAAGAGAGGGGCTCCTGGTCCAGAAGTTTCTGTTGCTGGAGGGAAGGACTTAAAGCTGACCCTCCTCAGGATCAGTCCAGCAGCTTAAAATACCACCCTGTCCTGCTTGAATGCATGTTTTATTTATTTATTTATTTATTTATTTATTTATTTATTTATTTATTTATTTATTGGTTCGATTTATATGCTGCCCTTCTCCGGAGACTCAGGGCGGCTTACAAGGCGTTAAGCAATAGCCTTCATACTTTTGTATATACCTGCTTAGTAGGGCTTTCGTCCCCCTAAGCGGTATTCTTTTTTATACAAAGTCAGCTTATTGCCCCCACAATCCAGGTCCTCATTTTACCTACCTCGGAAGGATGGAAGGCTGAGTCAACCTTGAGCCTGGAGAGATTTGAACTTGCAGTAATTGCAGGCAGCTGGTGCTACTTAACAGCGCTTTATTCTGCTGCGCCACCGAGGTTCATCAAGGTTTTATTTTATATATGGATAGTTCTCAAGTTACAAAAGTTACAACAGCACTTACAGACGGTTTTCACATTTGCAGCATCCCCAGGCTCACATGATCAAAATTTGGATGCTTGGCAACTGACTCATATTTATGACAGTTGCAGTGTCCCCTCCCCCCCCTCCAGGGTTGCGTGATCACCTTCTGACAATGGAGAAGCCAAATTTACTTCACCACCGTGTTACTAACTTAACTCAGCCCCAATCCAGGAGCCCTAAGGCAGTCGCTTTCACGACAAAATATTATGTTAAATTTATATTTACTGACAAAGAAATAGAGGGAGACTGGTATAGATCTATTTCAAGCTATCTAGCTCTCATCAGCTAGCCATACCCTTCTGGGTATGGCTCGAATCCCAGAAGGTTATGGCTAGCTGATGAGAGCTAGATAGCTTGAAATAGATCTATACTAGTCTCCCTTTATTTCTTTATCAGTAAATATAAATTCTCTCTCCCTCTCTCTCTCTCTCTCTCTCTCTCTCATCTATCTATTAATCATCTATCTATCTTCCTTTCTTTCTATCTATCAATCATCTATCTATCTATCTATCTATCTATCTATCTATCTATCTATCTATCTATCTATCTAATCTATCTATCTATCTACCTATCTATCTACCTATCTATCTATCTATGGCTAGCTGATGAGAGCTAGATAGCTTGAAATAGATCTATACTAGTCTCCCTTTATTTCTTTGTCAGTAAATATAAATTCTCTCTCTCTCTCTCTCTCTCTCTCTCTCTCTCTCTCTCTCTCTCATCTATCCTATCTATCTATTAATCATCTATCTATCTATTAATCATCTATCTATCTTCCTTTCTTTCTATCTATCAATCATCTATCTATCTATCTATCTATCTATCTATCTATCTATCTATCTATCTATCTATCTATTTCTTCTACTCCATTTCGGTCTTAACAATGGATGGAGAGAAAGCAGGTCTACCTTGCCTCTCCATCCTTTCCCTCCCTCCCTCCCATTAATCCTGGTATTTCATGGTTCTTGATGGCAGCTTCCAAAATTCACATCCTCTTGGACTGCAGGGGGAAGGCAACCCAAAATGATTTACTGGCCCTCAGAGGTAGGATAGGAAACCAGATTGAGGAGGAGGTAGGGAGGAAAAGGAAGTGGCTTGGGACGTTGAGAATTTGAGGAGAGACCGGTACAAATGGAATTCTTCAAATCTGGCATGTGGGAGGAAGCAAAGTGACCCCAAAGACTTCCTGCCCCAAACATTTGTTTCTTTCTAGTTGCCTCTTCTTCTTCCACGGGATTCCCAATATTTCTATAAAACGGTCAGGTCCTTTCCAACATAGCCTTTATAAAAGAATTAAACTAAAAATTTAATTCTTTCTGTCAAGAATTGTTTCCCGTACAATAATTCCTAGTCAAAGGACAAATAGTATTTGCAATGACATTTTGCAGGGCATTTTTGAATCTTCTGCAGGATTCTCAGCTCCCCATTCAGGATCTCTTTTTATATATTTTCAATCTGTTATCCGTGATCGTTAATAAAGCTGATGACCAGCTGAGCAGTTTAAGGGGTTAAGGCATCAGGCCGGAAACCAGGAGACGCTGAGTTCTAGTCTCAATTTAGGCACAGAAACTGGCTGGGCAACTTTGGGCCAATCACCAGGAGACGGTGAGTTCTAGTCCTGCCATAGGCATGAAAGCTAACTGGATGACTTTGGGCCAATCACCAGGAGACGGTGAGTTCTAGTCCTGCTATAGGCATGAAAGCCAACTGGATGACTTTGGGCCAATCACCAGGAGACGGTGAGTTCTAGTCCTGCCATAGGCATGAAAGCCAACTGGATGACTTTGAGCCAATCACCAGGAGATGGGGGGTTCTAGTCTCACCTTTGGCATGAAAGCCAACTGGATGACTTTGAGCCAATCACCAGGAGACTGTGAGTTCTAGTCTTGCCTTAGGCATGGATCTTTCTTTTGGCTTCAGATTGAATTGACCAGGTTCAATTTGTCTGATCTTCAGGCATAGGTAAGCATAAGGCAGGATGGACAACTCTAATGAGTTCTCTTCTGTTGCTTCTGGAACGAAGGAGAAGTTTTGATAGACACATTCAGGGAAGGAGCTCAGAAAGGATTTTTTTAAAAAATGAAGAAAGGCTGAACGAGTGTGTCCAATCAACTCTGAATGGCTGATCGGAGCAGAAGTGCTGCAGGGCAGTGTCAACAGCAATCTGTTGTTGTGTTAGCTTGTGTCTTCCTGAGAGAATCAGGCTGTTTTGGGGTTGGTAGACCACCCAGAAAAAAAGCTGTGGCAAAAGAAGATTGCAACAATGACAGTGAGCCAACCGATAAAAGTTTGCTTGATGCCAATAGGAGCAAACTTGCCATGCAAGTTTCCTCCAATTTCTTGGATTGATCACGAAGTGGGTCGAGCCAAACTAATTTTTAAAATTAGCAGGAGGGTTTTTTAATTATGTTTTTTTATTTATTAATAAAGAAGGAAACCAGATGAAGTCAGATTCCCGTAGCAATACAGATAAACTGTACTGGTGTACTGTACCAGTAGAAATATAAAGTATAGTAAAAAAAAAATGTCCTTCCTATTACCTCTCTCTTCTCACTTATGGCTATATCCATGTTGCTTGTATCTTTACAACTTATATTGTTTTTATTGTTTCCTAGTATGACTTGATTGCTTATTAGTATCCTATGGTTATCGCTCAGTGTTGTACCTTATGATTCTTGATGAATGTATTTTATTTTTTCTTTATGTACACTGAGAGCGTATGCATCAAAGACAAATTCCTTGTGTGTCCAATCACACTTGGCCAATAAAGAATTCCAATTCCAATTCCAATTCCAATTCCAATTCTAATTCTAATTCTAATTCTAATTCTAATTCTAATTCTAATTCTAATTCTAATTCTAATTCTAAATTCTAATTCTAATTCTAATTCTAATTCTAATTCTAAATTCTAATTCTAATTCTAATTCTAATTCTAATTCCAATTCCAATTCTAATTCTAAATTCTAATTCTAATTCTAATTCTAAATTCTAATTCTAATTCTAATTCTAATTCTAATTCTAATTCTAATTCTAATTCCAATTCCAATTCTAATTCTAATTCTAAATTCTAAATTCTAATTCTAATTCTAATTCTAATTCTAATTCTAATTCTAATTCTAATTCCAATTCCAATTCTAATTCTAAATTCTAATTCTAATTCTAATTCAAGGACTGCTTGTATTTCTCAAGGAACTATTTCAGTAAATACAAGGTTGACCCTTTCAATAACAAGGCAAGCAAATTAAGATTCGCCACAGCCGATGCTGTGGAAGCTTATGGTGCCAATGCTGAGACCTTGACTTGATTTATCTTGATGTCTGGTTGAATTCCATGCATTTGGGGTTCTCTTTGGTAACCTTTTCACCTCATTACTTTTTTTTTCCCCCTAAGGTGACTGACTGGTTGTTATAATTTATCATGAGTGCATCTTGTTTCATTCCTGTCTCCTCCAATGGAAGCCGGTCTTCTGGAGGTCACACGCATTCTTCCCCTTCCATCTTTCTCCCTTTCCAGCTCAGATTTGTCACTTTCAAAAACCATGAATTCGGGATTTGATGCCCTTTAATTGATTTCACCCTCAACAAGTTGGACTGTCCATCACCCGTTTCCTTCATTTGGGTGTGAGTGGGTGTTTTCCTTTCTTCTTCTTTTGTCCTTTTATTTTGGGGTCAAGCTTTCTCACATAAAATCCGTGGCCCTAGCTAGTAGCTGTCACTAATGCTCTAATCCCATTTGGGTAACTTTCAAGGAGGAGGCAGGCTGCTATCATGTCACCCCCTAGTCCTTCTTTTCATTAAACTAGACATACCCAATTCCTGCAACTGTTCTTTGTATGTTTTAGCCTCCAGTCCTCTAATCATCTTTGTGGCTCTTTTCTGTACTCTTTCTAGAGTTTAAACATTTTGATAGACAATAGATAGATGATAAAGAGATAGATGATAGATAGATAGATAGATAGATAGATAGATAGATAGATAGATAGATGTAGGTAGGTAGGTAGGTAGGTAGGTAGGTAGGTAGGTAGGTAGGTAGATAGATAGATAGATAGATAGATAGATAGATAATGGATGGATGGATAGATAGATAATGGATGGATGATAGATAAATAGATAGATAGATAGATGATAGATAGATAGATAGATAGATGATAGAAAGATAGATAGATAGATAGATAGATAGATAGATAGATAGATAGATAGATGATAGATAGATAGATAGATAGATAGATAGATAGATAGATAGATAATAGACAGACAGACAGACAGACAGACAGACAGACAGACAGATGATTGGGAGTTAGAGAGAGAGTCTAGGCACCAGTGGAGGAAGGGATTGGAATAATCAGAGGTTGACTCAGCCTTCCATCCTTCCGAGGTAGGTAAAATGAGGACCTGGATTGTGGGGGCAATAAGCTGACTTTGTATAAAAAAGAACACCACTTGGGGGGGGGGCAAAAGCCCTACTAAGCAGGTATATACAAAAGTATGAAGGCTATTGCTTAACGCATTGTAAGCCGCCCTGAGTCTCCGGAGAAGGGCGGCATATAAATCGAACCAATAAATAAATAAATAAATAAATAAATAAATAAATAAATAAATAAATAAATAAATAAACAAACAAACAAACAAACAAACAAACAAACAAACAAACAAATTTTGCAACTATGATCTATGACCTATCACTTTGTTGTTGTATGTACACTGAGAGCTTATGAACCAGAGACAAATTCCTTGTGTGTCCAATCACATTTCGTCAATAAAGAATTCTATTCTATTCTATAATCAGAAGCCTGTGTGTGTGTGTGTGTGTGTGTGTGTGTGTGTGTGTGTGTGTGTGTGTGTGCGCGCGCCTAAGTTGCTTTCTCTCTGGGTGGGGAATGCCTGTGTCAGATATCCTGCCCAATTTCAGATGTCCTATTTGGCCAAAGGCAGTTTTAATAAACCAATCTAAGCCAAATGTTTTGAGCTCAGTGCCCGGTGAGGGACTCTGACCCTTTCTGTTGTAACAAATTGGATGCCATGTAGGTTCCAGGTGCCCCAGGAAGGAGCTGGGAGGGCGAGCAATGAAATGGGGGCTAACGTTACACAGTCGTTCTTTGAAACACCCCCCCAGCCTCAAGGGCAGACATTCACTCTGG
Source organism: Pituophis catenifer annectens (assembly GCF_029215685.1). Lineage (NCBI taxonomy): Eukaryota > Metazoa > Chordata > Lepidosauria > Squamata > Colubridae > Pituophis > Pituophis catenifer. The sequence continues at coordinate 41,908 of NW_027256991.1, read as the reverse complement.
TTTCCAGGTCAACAGAAGCAACAGAAGCTGGCTTCGGTTTGTAAGGAAATCAGAACAAGCTAAGCCCTCCCCAAGCAAGAAAACTGAGAAGGCTGTGAGGGTGCAGAATTGTTTCCACATTCGGACCAAACCCTATGGTGAAGCTTTGATTTCAATTTTCCATAATTTAACCTTACACTTCTGGGCATGTTGGTAGAAAACCTGCCCTCCTCCCACTCCCCCACCCCAAAAATAAGAAGTCTGGAGAGAGGTTGTTGTTAGTTGCAAAGTCATGTCTGACCCATCGCGACCCCATGGACAATGGTTTCTCCAGGCCTTCCTGGCCTCCACCAACCTCTGGAGTCCATTGAAGCTCACGCCGACTGCTTCAGTGACTCCATCCAGCCACCTCGTTCTCTGCCGTCCCCTTCTTCTTTTGCCCTCCATCGTTCCCAGCATTAGGCTCTTCTCCAGGGAGTCCTTCCTTCTCATTAGGCGGCCAAAGGATTTGAGTTTCCTCTTCAGGATCTGGCCTTCTAAAGAGCAGTCAGGGTTGATGTCCTCTAGGACTGACCGGTTGGATCACCTTGCAGTCCAAGGGACTGGCAGGAGTCTTCTCCAAACCCCCATTTTTCTCTTTAATAGAGGTTGAATCTCTAACTTCTGGATCTTCAGATCTGCTGGACTGCCATTTTCATATGGGTGGAGAGAATGAAAGATAGAGTAGATGACCTTGGATCACTGAAATGAAGAAATGAACAATCATGGTTGACTGTTAAACGTGTGTGACAAACTCTAGCTTTTTTGCCATTGGTTGAAAAGCTCTGAGGTCACAGAAAGTGTGTGTTTAGCTTTGAATGCAAAGATGATAAAGGATGTGGAGGCTACATCTTATGATCAACAGTTGAGGAAGCTAGTAAGAGAAGAATTAGGGGAGACATGATAACAGTGTTCTAATATTTGAAGGGCTGCCACAAATGAGAGGAAGTTAACCTATTCTCCAAAGTATCTGAAGATAGAACAAGAAGCAATGGATGAAAACTTATCAAATAGAGAACCAACTTTGACCTGAGAGTCCTGAGAATGAGAACAATCAATAGAATAGAATAGAATAGAATAGAATAGAATAGAATAGAATAGAATAGAATAGAATAGAATAGAATAGAATAGAATAGAATAGTTGGAAGGGACCTTGGAGGTCTTCTAGTCCAACCCCCTGCTTAGGCAGGAAACCCTACACCACTTCAGACAAATGGTTATCCAACATTTTCTTAAAAACTTCCAGTGTTGGAGCATTTACAACTTCTGGAGGCAAGTTGTTCCACTGGTTAATTGTTCTCACTGTCAGGAAATTTCTCCTTAGTTCTAAGTTGCTTCTCTCCTTGATGAGTTTCCACCCATTGCTTCTTGTCCTGCCCTCAGGTGCTTTGGAGAAGAAGTTGAGTCCCTCTTCTTTGGGGCAGCCCCTGAGATATTGGAATACTGCTATTATGTCTACGCTAGTCCTTCTTTTCATTAAACTAGACATACCCAGTTCCTGCAACCGTTCTTCATAAGTTGAAGCATATGAACCATTCTTCATATGTTGATATGGCAAGAACAGCTTGCCTTCAGAGGTTGCCGGTGCTCCATCAGTGGAGGTTTTCAAGAAGAGACTAGGCAGCTAGTCCAGACTAGTTCAGAATGGGTATGAGGTCTCCTGTTTGAGCAGGGGCTTAGACAAGAAGACCTCCAAGGTCCTTTCCAACTCATTCATTTTCATTCTATTAATCTGTTATGGATGCTCCATCAATGGAGGTTTCCAAAAATAGACTGGACAACCATTTGACTGGGATGATATAAGATCTCCTGCCTTGAGCAGAGGGTTGGGTTAGAAGACCTCTGAGGTCCCTTTGAGCCTATGAGTCTATGCTCTATATCACTCGCCCTTAATTCAGCCTTTTTAAAAGTCTGCCTTTAGGTTTTCTAAGGCCACAAGTCTGCCTAGAGATATCAGTTGTACCTTCTTTTTGGTACTGTTGTTCTCCTTCAGTTGGTTTTCTGAACCCTTTTTCCAAAACAGCCCATCCTTTTCATGAAGTTTGGTGATTTCCTCAAATTCTGAGAAATTTCTGAAAGATAACCATGATGCTTGGCAGTCTGGGAAACAAGAAGTAGGTAGATAGGGAAGTAGAGATGTAGGGAGGTATAGAAAAGGAAGGAAGGAAGGAAGGAAGGAAGGAAGGAAGGAAGGAAGGAAGGAAGGAAGGAAGGAAGGAAGGCAGGAAGGAAGGAAGGAAGGAAGGAAAACCCTCCACCATTTTCTCCCAGTGTCACTGGGATGCCCCTTCCTTCCACTTCTCCACTCAGAAAGACTGCAGAAAGTTGCTTGCATTAATGGATTGGAAGTGCTAAAGGTTGACCACGTGGAGACTTCAGAACATATGCAATTTCACTCTAATGTTTCCAAAGCACTTTGAAAACTATGCGCTGTACTATAATTAACATTGAAGGCAGGTTGTTGACCACAATCTATTAAAGAAAAATGATGGGGGGAATTGGAGCGGTACCTGAGCATGAGCAATGGGAGTGAATGAGATTAATGGGGAGGAGGAGGAGGAGGAGGAGGAGGAGGAGGAGGAGGAGGAGGAGGAGGAGGAGGAGGAGGAGGAGGAGAAAGAGAAGAAGAAGAAGAAGAAGAAGAAGAAGAAGAAGAAGAAGAAGAAGAAGAAGAAGAAGAAGAAGAAGAAGAAGAAGAAGAAGAAGAAGGAGGAGGAGGAGGAGGAGGAGGAGGAGGAGGAGGAGGAGGAGGAGGAGGAGGAGGAGGAGAAGGAGAAGGAGAAGGAGAAGGAGAAGGAGAAGGAGAAGGAGAAGGAGAAGGAGAAGGAGAAGGAGAAGGAGAAGGAGAAGAAGGTTTAGAACTTCTTATTCAGGCAACCTCTCCCAAAATCAGTCCCCATACAAAGGCTTTAATCCAGTGGTGAAATCCTCCACAGTTTGTCACCAGTTCACTGCCTGTGAATGCGCAGTGCGTGCCAAACACACGATGCGCGGGGAAAAAGGAGGCTCAAGAAGGTAAGTAGAACAGCGAAGGGGGGGGAACAGCAGTGCCGCGCGATTTAGATTTGCTAGAAAGCAGGATTTCCTGCTTTCTAGCAAATGTAAATCGTGTGGCACAGCCGATTGTCGGAAATACCAGTTCGGAGAAACAGGTAACTTTTTAAACTACCAAACTGGTAGCTTTTGTTTACTACTGGTTCGCCTGAACTGGTAGCTTTTATTACTACCAATTCCCCTGAACCGGTGCAAACCGGTAGCATTTCACCCCTGCTGTAATCGCATAGTTGCAGTCACCATCTGGACAATTTGAACCCCTCCTTTCCCCATGGACAACCACACCTCCTTCCTTGATAAAGTAAATAGCAATACCACTTAGACTTATATACTGGCCCACAGTGCTTTATAGTACTCTAAATGCATGGACTTCAGCTCCCAGAAGTCTCAGGGATGACCAAGTTGGTTTGAGAAGTCTGGATCCCCCCCCCATAATTTTATTAGCAATAACAATAGTGCTTAAACTTATATACCCCTCCACAGTCCTTTACAACACTCTCTGAGCAGTTTACAAAAACGTCAGTATATCTCATTTTACCGACCTCAGAAGGATGGAAGGCTGAGTCAACCTTGAAGCGGTCAGGATCGAACTCCTGACTTGTGGGCAGAGTTAGCCTGCAATACCACATTCTGACCAAAGCACCACGATGGCTCAGTAAAGGAGGAAAACGTTAAAAAATGGAAGGAAGAAGGAACCAGAAAACCCTGTGCCAGTGTTGGCGAATCTTTTTGGCACCGAGTGCCGAAATAGGAGTGCGAGGGCGGGCGTGGGGGAGTGCCGGAAACCAGAAGAGCAGCTCCCCAGTGTGCATGTGCGGGGAACGCCGGAAACTGGAAGAGTGACGTAGTCTTCTGGTTTCTGGCGTGCGTGCGCGTGCAAACACCAGCTGGCCGATGCATATGTGAGCACCGGAACCCAGAAGAGAAACGGGCGACAGCTGGCGTGCCCAGAGAGATGGCTCTGTGTGCCACTTCCGGCACGTGTGCCATAGGTTCCCCATCATGGCCCTATGCCATAGCAATCGCTTCATTCATTTTAAACATTTTTCCCCCTTTTTTCTTTGTTCTTTTTATAATATACATTTTAATTTGTTTTTAAATTATTGGGGTGTTTTAAATTTGTCTTGGGCCAAATTGTTTAATTCGGTTTTATTCTGCTTTTAAATTTTGTGTTTATGTGTTTTACTTTATGGCTGTTCACCGCCCTGAGTCCTTCAGGAGTAGGGCGGTATATAAATCTAATAAAACAAACAAACAAACAAACAAACAAACAAACAAGCAGGCTTGAAAGAGTTAGCCCGTCATTATCTAATGCCTTCCAGGAAACCAGATTCTTAACTTCAAAAAATAACATGGTAAAATTAAGGCCTGAAGGAGATGGCCCATTTCCAGGTTGATAAACCCTATAAAAGAATATTGAGTGACATGACTCAGGGATAGACTCAACTGAAAGGGTGAAATCAGCTGAAGATATGATAGTCTTGCACAACCCTTTCTTCATTCATTCTGGCTTGTGTGCACACTAATTGTTTTGTACGTACAGTATTGCTGTAGCTTTGCAATTCTTCCCACACTTCTGGAAATTACACGGGTGTCATTATGCCTATATTACAGATGCAAGATAGTTAAGACGCCGGAGGTGGAAAAACCACCCAGAGAGATAAAAGAATGGGAGAAACAAAACAGCCACTTTCATTTCGTGACTCACCCTCTTTAGCATAATGTCACACCAGACAAAAGTGCCACCAATGGGCGCTTGTAAGCAGAATGGCCCACATCACATGGTAGCACAGATCTCAAGTCAGAAGATTGCTCTTTTCACCGAACCCATCCATCCAATGCGGCGTTGTCAGCAATACTTAATGTTGGTCCAGGACATTTTGGTCTTCTCACCACATGGTTCTAATTGGAGGAAGTTGCTTTTGCTCCCCTGGAGATTTGTGGTTTGAATATTGCTAGGATCACCCACGGAAATATGGAGGGAATGTGAAAACAGGCAGATGTCAGTCTTCTGGGAATGGATTTCTTTTGTGAAATAAAAACTGAACGATGAAATCTACTAAAATACATGCAATGTGAGATCTATCTGTCTGTCATCTCTGTCTCTCTGTCTCTCTGTCTCTCTGTCTCTCTGTCTCTCTGTCTCTCTCTCTCTCTCTCTCTCTCTCTCTCTCTCTCTCTCTCATCTACCTACCTACCTATTTATATCTATTTCCCATCTATCTACATAATTATCCATCTATATATATCTATCATCTGTCCGTATGTCTGCCTATCATCTTTTTATGTCTATGTCTGCTTGTCTGCCTATCTATCATCTATCTATATCTATCTATCACCTATCTCTCTCTCTCTCTCTCTCTCTCATCTATTCTATCTATCTATCTATCTATCTATCTATCTATCTATCTATCTATCATCTATATATGCTATCTATCTATCTATCATCTATTTCTCTATCTCTATCTCTCAATCATCTATCACCTATCACCTATCTATTTATCTAATCTATCTACATAACTATCCATCTATATCTACCTATCTGTCTGTTTTTCTATCTATCTATCTATCTATCTATCTATCTATCTATCTATCTATCTATCCATCCATCTCTACATATCTATCTATCAATCAATCAATCTATTGATCGATCCATCCATCCATCAGTCTATCAATCTATCGATTTACTAGACCCCATGACCTGTTGGATCATCTTTTCAATTCTGTCATCATTTCAGAGACATTGAAACAGAGACAGTTGGATCAAAGTCTCCCAGGATGCTTCTGATATTAAATTAGATTGGACCCAAAATAAATAATCTTTAAGGTTATTTCCAGCATCACATCCAGTTTAAGCGTGGTATGAAGCCTAAATGATACTCGATTAGACAGGGATGGCATTATTACTACGAACGAAGTCAAAGAAGCACAGTCCTCCAATTCAAATCACAACCCCCCCCTTCTCAATGTCCATCTTGCTTGCTCTCCTATTTGAATTTATTTCCCAGGGAAGTGAAAAATCCAGGCAAAAAGCAAACATCCCTGTATAAGTTGGATTTATTGTCTCCTTCATTTCTTTCTTTCTGTATTTCTTTCTTTTTTTAAAAAAGAGAGAGAGAAGAAGAAGCTGCATCGTAAACCCAGGTCACCTTTAATTTTATAACCATGGAAGGATATTTCCTTTGCTTGTCATCAGTGGCCTCGTTCCTAATTCTGCAATTTGTCCTCATCTGCTCACCGCCTGCCCATCAAGCTGGCTACGAAGAAGACAATTCCATTTCCACATTTCTTCCTGTTGCAGAAATTAGAGACGAGCGACTGCAGGAAATAGAATTAGGGGACATATTAATTGGAGAATCGAATAGGGTTTGGTTCCAGGCCGTTTCCTCCCAGAAGGCATTTGGTTGCTCTTCATGTCTGTCCCTGTTTTGCATTAAAACGAAATATTCTTTAATGGCAAATGTTGTTTATGCGTGGTGCAATTATTTAATGATGTCAGTCCAGAGCTGGCAGAAACAAAAAAAAAAAACAAAAAAACGGATTTTTGCATGGAGGTGGGGGGGAGGCAGGCAGTGGTGGTATTCAGCTGGTTTTATCTGGTTCGGGAAAACTGGTGGCGGTGGCTGCGTAAGGCTCCGCCCACCCCCCCAGCACATGCTCACATTTGCGAACCAGTAGCGAAGGTAAGTGAATACCACCCCTAGAGGCAGGGATGATATTACGTTTTTGGTCTCCTACCTACCGTAATTTTCGGAGTATAAGACACACTTCCCCCTCCCCTCCCAAAAGAGGGTGGAAATGTTGGTGCATCCTCGGCCGAGCAGGTAGTGGTGACGATATGACGTCACCGAACCGATTCTCCCCCCCTGCCCCCCCACCCCCCCACCCTCCCCACGTTATTCTTACCGTTTATTTGGTCCCACCCCCAATCTATTGCTGCCTCCTGAGTCCCAGCTGATGACTAGAGGGAAAAAAACTGTTTAAACTCTTGCCGCGGGGCTTCAAAGGGCCGCCCTACAGCTGATCAGTGTTAAAAGCAAACAAATGAGTTGGGTCGTAAGTGCGAGGACCTTCCAGAAATGACTCTGACCAGCTAGCCACGCCCACCTAGTCACATGACCTCCAAGCCACACCCACAAAATAAGCCATGCCCACAGAACTGGTAGTAAAAAAATTTAGAACCCACCCCTGGCGCGCAGGCGCGAATGGCCCCGCTGCAAACTGGTAGTAAAGGTAAGTAGAACCTACCCCTGGTTCAGTTGTAGATACTAGGGAAGGGCCTCTTCTGAAACGAATGCTTTCCACACACCCCATTCCTGCTGTAGGCTTAGTTGCCTCTTATCTGACTGTGGCTAAACAGTCTGCTGAAGTTATTGCTAAAGCTTCCCCTGTCTTCACCTTTGGTGAGGGCAAGTGGGGCACCGGGTTAGACTAACGATAAGAGCTGTATGTTCTACAGTATGTGTCCTTTCCTTATCAGAAGAGATAAGCCCTGATTGACACCACTGTGAAGATTGAGACATCTACAAACAGTTATTTCTTGGCTGGTTGTGGCGGAGGCTTTGATGATACCAGCTAGAGTTGGCGAGGAGGGAAGGAGCGATGTTAACAGATCACCAAAACAAAACAAAAGCCTTGGACATAATTGCTACAGAGGCCCAGCTGAAGATCCCCAGAGTTGAACACAGGATATGGTACAGCAGTGGCCAAAATTGTGGAAACCTTTTGGGAAAAGTGTATTTTTGAGCTTTGATGGCTAATAACACCACTTTTTTTTTTTTTTTAGAGTTTCAAGATAATCCTATTCCACTGCTGGGATGGCCTGGGAATAGCCCAGACCTTCACCCAATTGAAAATTCTATGGAGCCCACTAAAGAAACTTGTTAGTCAGAAGCGACCCAGCAATAAAACCCAGTTAATAGAAGTCATAATTCCATCTTGGTTCCACATTAGAACAGCTGGTGGGTGGGTGGGGGGGTGTTTGGGGATTGTTATGTGTGTTGGACCTGGTCTTTGGGTGTTAAGTGAATTTTGTTGTATGGGTATACTGTGTATACACGTACAATGACAATAAAGTTATTATTATTATTATTGGTTAATCTTTAGTGAGATTCACAGCCTTTGAGGCTGGTTAATGGCTCAGCAGCTCGAGTCCTAACCAAGGACCTAGGAACTGTTAAGGTATAGTCGGAGGATGTAAGCTGTTCCGAGTAAGGTGGTTTTTTGTACAGTCAAAATGTTCAAGTTCGGCAAATTTAGAATTTCTAAATAGCGGGGTAGCCCTTTGGGTATAGGTCCAAGGGCTCCAATTACAATCGGGACAACACACAATTTCTTTTTCCACAGTCACTCAACTTCAATTTGCAAGTCACGGTACTTTGTGATTTTTTCTTGCTGCTTATCTTCAATCTGTGCATCACCAGGTATTGCAATGTCAATGAACCATACTTTTTTCTTTTCAACTATTGTTACGTCGGATATGTTGTGGACTAAGTGCCTGTCAGTCTGAATCCTGAAGTCCCACAAGATCTTGAGTTTCTCATTCTCTAAAACTTTCTCAACCTGATGTTCCCAGTGGTTTTTGCTGTACTCAAATCCAAACTTCTGGCACAATTTCCAGTGAATGATCTTAGTAACGCAGTCATGGCGTTGTAGGTAGTCAGTTTGTGAAATTTTGCTGCACCCACTGATCAGGTGGTCGACTGTCTCCTCTTTCTCATTGCAGAGGCGGCATTTGCTGTTGGTGGTAACATGTTGATTTTTTGCCTTCATGCAGTTTGTGGCTAGGGCTTGTTCTTGAGCTGCCAAAATAAAGCTTTCTATTTCTTTTTTCAGTACCCCTGATCTTAACCAGTTCCAAGTTAGTTTCTGGTCAGCTTTGCCTTCAATACTTTTCAAGTATTGGCCATGCAAAGCTTTGCTTTTCCAATTTTCAGCTCGCTGCTTATTATATATTATTATTAGACTTGGTTCACTCCATGGGAAGATGTTGTAAGGCCATAATTCATGGTAAAGGTTACCCAAGTATTAACTGACACGGTGATAATTTTGGTATATCTCGTTTTTTCTACGTCTTTCCCTTTTCTTCTTTATACTGTAACTGCTATTCTAATAGCAAATCCTTCATAAAAGTTATGGCATTACATTCTTGAATAAATTATCTTTCCATATAATTTTATGGTACTACTCCAAAAAAGAAAAAGAAAAAAAGACTGAGAATCCCCATAGACACCCCATATGGCAGTTGCCATGGGGATAAATTGGGGGAAAACCCTTCCCCATGTATGCTCTCTTGCACAATAAGAAAAAAATAAATAAAGTCTGCAACTGTAATAGAAATAAAATAATAGCCTTCATTAGTTTCCACTGGGTTTGTATATAGAAGATAACATCAGTAAATCTTCTTGGAAGATTCTCTAAATAACTCTGCTCTATTGCTACATTTAAAGTATATCTGCTGGACAGATTTCAGTAATTTTTCAGTGGATTCAAAGATATATATTTTTTTAATTGAGTAACCTAATGAATTGAGTAATTTACGTCTGGAGTCAGGATAGCATCTTCTGCGTCACCCGAGGGCAGTTTAAGAGGTGTAGAAGATTATTAATTGGGTAGCATTGTTGCTTTATGTCTGCTTCTAGTAAGATGCTATGAAAGGCTTTTTTTGGGGGGGGGGGGTAATTAAATAAGTAGCAATTAGATAATAGCTGCGGGTTGTGCATGGAAAAAGCAGAACTCTGTCAAAGCAACCTGAGATAAGATGCTATGATATTTGGCTCTGCAACCCAACAAGACAGACACAGACTTCAGGGGATAATTAGAACTGCAGAAAAAACAATTGCTACCAACCTGCCTTCCATGGAGGACCTGTATACTGCACGAGTCAAAAAGAGGGCTGAGAAAATATTTACAGACCCCTCGCATCCTGGACATAAACTGTTTCAACTCCTACCCTCAAAACGACGCTATAGAGCACTGCACACCAGAACAACTAGACACAAGGACAGTTTTTTTCCCGAACGCCATCACTCTGCTAAACAAATAATTCCTTCAGCACTGTCAAACGAGTTACTAAATCTGCGTTACTATTACTATTAATCTTCTCATCGTTCCTATCACCCATCTCCTCCCACTTATGACTGTATGTCTGTAACTTGTTGTTTGTATCCTTAGGATTTATATTGATATTGTTTCCTAGTATGATTTGATTGCTTATTTTTACCCTATGACTATCATTAAGTGTTGTACCTTATGATTCTTGATGAATGTATCTTTTCTTTTTATGTACACTGAGAGCATATGAGCCAAAGACAAATTCCTTGTGTGTCCAATCACACTTGGTCAATAAAGAATTCTCTCTCTCTCTCTCTCTCTCCCCCTCCCTCTCTCTCTCTCTCTCTCTCTCTCTCTCTCTCTCTCTCCCCCTGTCTGTCTGTCTGTCTGTCTGTCTATCTATCTATCTATCTATCTATCTATCTATCTATCTATCTATCTATCTATCTATCTATCTATCTATCTATCTTTCTCTCTGTCTATCTATCTATCTATCTATCTATCTATCTATCTATCTATCTATCTTTCTCTCTGTCTATCTATCTATCTATCTATCTATCTATCTATCTATCTATCTATCTATCTATCTATCTATCTATCCCTAGAGTCAATTCTAGGAGAATAATTGTTTCATTTACACACACACACACACACACACACACACACACACACACACACACAAAATGAAATTGTTGGGGTAGGATTCACAGCTTGATACAGAAGATTTTTTCAAAGCGAGTATAAAGATGAAACCAGAGGCTTTTTTTTTGCATTTAATGGAATAAAGACTTTGGGGGGGAAATGGGACTTTAATTATATATTTATTTATATATATATATATATATTACTTTATGCATAAAAATAGAAGGACGCTTTGATTCCCACAATGGACAAACGGTGGCAAAAACATTAGCGGAGATGGCTAAATTGAGTGCTTCGGTTAAAGAAAAAAATCACAACTAATTTTGTTTCTACTTGGAAACCCTTTCTGGACTTTATGCTTGAGGTGGAGAAAAAAACCCAAACTCCGATTTTGGGTTATGCTGATGAGATAAGTTTGTTGTTATAGCAATGGCTAGTACAGTTAGTCCTTGAATTACAACAGTTCATTTAGTGACAAAATTACAACGGCACCGAAAACAAGTGATTTATGACGTTTTTTCACACTTACGACCGTTGCAGGATCTCCTTTTGTCACGTGATCAAAATCCGGACGCTTGGAAACCGGTTTATATTTATGCCAGTGTCCCTTTTTGTGACCTTCTGATAAGCAAAGTCAAGCCAGATTCACTTAACAACTGTGTTACTCACTTAACAACTGCAACGATTCACTTAACAATGGTGGCAGGAAAGGTCGTAAAGCGGGGCAAAACTCACTTAACAAATGTTTCACTTAGCAACATAAATTTTGGCCTCAATTGCGGTTGTTAAGTTGAGAGCTACCTGTAAATATATTATTATATAAAAGTAAAATGTTGAGTTATATGCTATCAACGTGAGCTGGGGGTTGGACTAGATGACCTCCAAGGTATCTTCCAACCCTGTTAATATATTACTGTATTACTTTATTCTACTGCATCGAAAGGAGTGGAAAGTCAGTGCCTTTTCTTTCTTCCCCCCCCCTCTTCCTTCCCTGCTTTTCCTATTATTTTCTTTTGTATTTTTTGCGCATATCATATGTGGATAAACTCATATGCTTTTGAAAAGCGGGGGGGGGGGAATAAAATGAAATGAAATCGGACAACCGTCAGCCCAGCTCCAAATACACAGGGAACAAAACTCCAGAATGTATCTCAAACATTGCATTCTTCTGACTGTAAAATATAGGTTATCCAATCTTGAATGTCACCGATTAAATTTCACTAGCACTTAAGCATCAAGGATTATCATAGATCGAATCCAGGTGTATGTCAAAGAAAGCAGAGCTGAGTGTTGGATAGAGAACACTCAGCAGATACTTGATAGCCAGATTCACAGGGGGGAATTTTGAAGAAAATTTATGGACCAGGGGGCAACTTCATTTCAGCTGATTTATCGTCGTGGCATGGCTGTAGCTGTAGCAGCTGTTCTGGAGAAGCCAAGAGGGGAAGGGGAAAAAAATAAATAAAAAATAAACCAGGAAGCAAATACTTAGGAGAACCAAACTAAAGTTTAAGCTATAGACCGGTGTTTTTCTTTGCAAACTTGAAGGACTTCAATTCCCAGAATTCCCTAGCCAGCCTTCACCATAAATTGTCCGATGCAAAGAATCCGTCAGGTTGCAGGAGATTTATTCAAGCTTCTACACAAGAGTTGTTGCGGTCCGCCAGCAGTCTGCGGAGCTGACAGCGGAGTCGGACAACGATGAGGCTGAGGAAGAACATGGGCCAGTCCTGGAGGCTGGGGAAGGCCCGGATGAGGGCTCTGCGTCGGAGGCAGAGATGGGGCCAGGGCCATCGGGGAGTGATGCGCGGACTTCGGAGCCTCCAGAGGCTGACAGTAGAGAGGCAGAGGAACAGGAGGTGCCTGTTCCTAGTGCACGTATGAGAAGAGCTGCCAGAAGGCAGGAGCAGCTAAAGCAAAAAGGACAACTTGGGAGTAAGGCCAAGAGATGATTGGCCCCTCCCATAAGGCTTAAAAGACCAGCAACGGCTCTTGGCCTCTTTGCCAGAAAACAACCGTTGAGAGATTTGCTTTGTGTTTGGTGTTTCGTGAGCCAGCCAGAGGTGGTATTTGCTAGTTCTCCGAACTACTCAAAATTTCTGCTACCAGTTCTCCAGAACCTGTCAGAACCTGCTGGATTTCACCCCTGGTGGTGATGTATTACGAAATCACGCTTGAGGCCAATTTTATCATTTCCTTGACTGGATTGTACCGGGTTCTTCAACCTCCAAAGCTGTGAAAAGTACCAAGACTTAAGAGAAGATGATTTGTATGCCACCTTGGTCATTCCACCCCTTCGTTCAACCCAATTTCTCTTTCCCCTTCCTGGCATAGCTTCTTTTCTTTCCATATATGCTGAAATTTATTTAATTTGTTTTATCTCTATTTTAAATTTTGTATTTATATGTTTTATTTTATGGCTGTTCACCGCCCTGAGTCCTTCGGGAGTAGGGCGGTATACAAATTTAATAAAATGAAAATGAAAATGAAAGAGCTGTGCATTGTCGCTGGATTTTGTTTTTGTTTTTTTGTAAATTCTAAGCATCAAATTAAACTTCACGGCCTTGAGGTTGTGGGTCCTTGGAGGTCCATCATCGGTTGCAAAGGAAATAACCATAGGGGTTTCTCCTAAATCTTGGTTCTCTTCCTCTAAACACCATGATTGTCTTCAGTTAACATAATGTTGTTTTTGCATCTGAACATACAAATTGGTGATTATGGGTGTGACCACCCATGCTGCAGCTGCCCTCCTGTTGCCCTTTCTCTTCTCCTGGTCGTTTCATAAAGAGTAAAAAGACCACAAAGAGGGGTCTCTTCAACAAGAGGCACATTTTATCCAAGTAGAACCACAAATGACCAGGGGAAGTCAATACTTAGCAGCGAAATGACTATGCATTTGAGAGGCGAGCGAAATGAGAAGGACACTGCTTACATTTAAGTTTATGGGGAGGAGGCAATGAAGGGTCCACCAATGGCCTCCCACCGGCCGGTACGCTCCCATAGAGAGGGGCTCCTCCGGGTGCCGTCAGCCAAACAATGCCGACTGGCGGCCCCCAGGGGGAGAGCCTTCTCTGTGGGGGCACCTACTATCTGGAACGAGCTCCCCCCAGAGATACGGAGGATCCCGGATCTGCGTACCTTCCGCCGCGCTTTAAAGACCTTATTATTTCACCAGGCGGGCCTGGCCTAATTTTCTTCCTCTTTCATAAAAGATTTTTAATTTTTAAATATCTTTTAGTATTTTATACATTCAATTTTAAAATTAGTTTTAAATAGTTCGGGGTTTTAAATTTGTCGGGGCCAAAATTATTTAATTTGATTTTATTCTATTTTTTAAATTTTGTATTGTATGTGTTTTTATTGTTTGGCTGTGCACCGCCCTGAGTCCTTCGGGAGTAGGGCGGTATAGAAATCTAAGAAAATGAAAATGAAATGAAATGAAAAGGGTCGTAGAGAGCGGGGTGATAGGATGTCCAAAAAAGAGAGAGAAAGCTAATGGTCAAAACAATAATTAACTGAAACTAAAACTAGGTTTTAGTCTTGGTCTTGGTCTTGGTCTTGGTCTTGGTCTTGGTCTTGGTCTTGGTCTTGGTCTTCTTCTCCTTCTCCTCCTCCTCCTCTTTCTTCTCAGAAGAAGTTCAGTGTCTTAGCCACTCAGCCACTGAGTCCCTGCGATATGATAGCAGCCTTCGAATACCTGAAAGAAGAAAGGATGACCTTATTCTCTCTTACTCCAGAGGGCAGATCCAGAAGGAGTGGATTCAAATTACAAGGAATGAATTCAGGCTAGGCACCTAGGCAAACTTCTCGACTGTATGAGCTGTCAACCGGTAGGATCGGCTGCCAATTGCAGTGACGTAATGGAATGTGCGTATGACCTTGGGGGGATGAAGACAAGAGATGCTGCCTAGGAAACAAACAGACAAGAGAGAGAGAGAGAGAAAGATTGGCTTTAAAAAGTTAAAAGAAACTTCGGAAGGACCCGCCCTAATTAATCAGATGGTTAAAAGTTGGTGAGATGAATTTTGTACCTTCAGACTTGCAAGATTCTGTTAATGTAGCCTTAGAGCAATGTAGGATTAGCTCATCTAGACATGTTTCCTGTCTTGTTTATCTTAGGAGGGCTGACAGGTGATGGCTTTCTTTCTAACCTCACTAAAATGTTCCAGTTGAAGCTGGATGGTCATTTGTGAAATACGCTTTAGGGGATCTTGCACTGAGTCTTGGATTTGATGACCTCTAGATCCATTTATGACCGTAGGAGGGACATAGATTTGAATGGTGTCCTGAGAAGGAGGAGGAGGATGGAAGAAGAAAGATAGAAGATGGAAGGAGAAAGATGGGAAGGAGAAGGAGAAGGAAATAGGAAGAAATGAGAAGAAAGAAGAAGAGGAGGAGGGAGGAGGAGGAGGAGGAGAGGAGGAGAGAAGGAGAAGGAGAAGGAGAAGAGGAGAAGGCGGATGGAAGAAGAAAGATGGAAAAAAAGGAGAAGGAAATAGGAAGACATGAGAAGAATGAAGAAGAGGAAGAGGAGGAGGAGGAAGGAGGAGGAGGAGGAATAGAAGAGGAGGAGGGAGAAGGAGGAGGAGGAGAAGAAGAAGGAAGAGGAGGAGGAGAGGAGGGAGGAGGAGGAGAGAAGGAGAAGGAGGAGGAGAGGAGGAGGAAGAAGAAAAGGAGGGAAGAGGAAGAGGAGAAGAAGAAGAAAGAAGAAAGAAGAGGAGGAGAAGGAGGAGGAAGAGAGGAGGAGGAGGAGAAGAAAAAGATGGAAGAAGAAAGATAGAAGAAGAAAGATAGAAAAAGGAAAGAGAAGGAGAAGGAAAGAGGAAGAAATGGGAAGAAAGAGAAGGAGGAGGAGGAGAAGGAAGTGGAAGAGAAAGAGAAAAGGAAAAAAGTTGGAAGAAGAAAGAAGGAGGAGAAGGAGGAGACATCCCTGCAAATAATGATGATAGTGAATGTGGGCACCTTACTTTGCTAAACGTCAAGAGTTTTATTTAAACTCTTAAAAATAAGATGAAAGCATTTTCAACTGTAATATTAAAAAAAAAAATTCTGAAGGAGGAGAAGAAGCTAGAGAAGAATCTCGGGGTAAGTGGAAATTCATTGGAGTCTATGCCTAATTTAGGTGCTTAGAAACGTGCAGCAAACGTTCTTGAGAATTAAAGATGGAATGTTTGTATTTTGAAAAATAAAAAAATAAAAAAATTTTTTAAAAAAGAATTAAAGATTGGTGGGCAGGTTTTTTAGAAAGCAACGCAAGAAAATCTTTTTGTTGTTGTTGTTGTTTTTTCCTCATAGACATATCTTCAATGTACAATTTCTTATCTAACATCCATATTTTCTTTTATACTAATACAATCTTCATCCTAAACAATTGCATTATATTCGGGGTTGCCCTTCTACCGTTTCATCTCCCTTGTTTTACAACACTCCTTCTTCTCCCTCTCCTCTCTTTCCTTTCCCTCCCTTCTTCCATCTGGTCTTCTCCTTTCTTCTTTCCTCCTCTCCTTCTCCTTCTCTCCTTCCCCTTCCTTTCCCCCACACCTCCCTTCTTCCTCCCTTCTGCAAGGAAATCTTAGAAAGAGAGATTTCTCTTTTGAGAAAGAAAATACAGCTGGCTTACCAAAAGCCAAAAGGAAAAGTCGGTACATGGGGTGCGGAGGGAAGACACTAAAGAAATCGGTGATCAATGCTAGGAGTGTCTACGCTTAATTGATGCTTCCCCCCCCCACCCCATGTCTCCAGAGGCGGAAGCAACCTCTGGATTGTATCCAAAGAGAAGGGCCTCTCTGCCAAACAGATTGGCACCATGATAGCAAGGCTTTGAGGAAGTATCTGAAAACAGCTGGTGAAGGCTGATGTTCTCTCATTCTGGGCACGTTCCCAAGAAAGAACAATGTAGAAAGGGCATTGTCCCCGCTTGTTACGGAGTCTCATAGCTGCGAAGAGAAGGAGGCATTTTAAAAAACCAGGCGGTATATTCTGTGGTGTGTCTATTAGAGAACTTCCAAGTATTTAGGGTTTTTTTTCTCTCTCTCTCTCCTGTTCCTTCTCTTCTGTTCCTCTTTCTTTCCCCTTCCTTCTTCCGTTATTGTTCCTTTTTTTCCTTCTTCTCCTTCTCCCTCTTTCCTTCCCTTTCTCCTTCCTTTTCTCGTTTTCCTTCTCCTCCTCCTTTTCTTCCACTTTTCATCTCCTTCTTCCTTTTCTCCTTCTTCTCCTTCCCTTTCCCTTTCTTCTTCTCCTTCTCCTTCTCCTGCTTTTTTCTCCTTCTTTCTTCCTCTTCTCGTTCCCCTTTCTTCTTCCATCTTTCTTCCTTTTCTCCTCTGCTTTCTCCTCTTCCTCCTCCTCCTCCTCCTTCTTTCATCCTCTTTCCTTCTACTTCTCCTTCCTTCTTCCATCTTTCTTCCTTTTCTCCTCCTCCTTCCCTTACACTTTCTTCTCCTCTTTCTCCTCCTTTTTCTCCTTCTTTCTTCCTCTTCTTCTCCTTTCTTCTTCCAGCTTTTTTCCTTTTCTCCTCCTCCTCTGCTTTCTCCTTCCCTTCCTCCTTCTCCTCCTCCTCCTTCTCCTCCTTCTTTCTTCCTCTTTCCTTTTCCTTCTCCTTCCTTCTTCCATCTTTCTTTTCTCCTCCTCCTCCTCCTTTTGCAAAAGGGTGTTTGTATCAATATTGCAATTCCTTCTGCATTTATATTTCAAAGCCAGAGGGATGCAGAAACATTCTCGAAGGGACTTAGGAACAAACCCATGTGAAATGTGGTTGATCCTCCTGATGTATGTAAGAGAGTGACATGTGGAAGGAAATGCCAGGGAATCCTTCTCTAAATGATGCAGCTGTTGTAGGAAGAATGGCTTTTGGGGGTGTAAAGATTGGACTAGGGTTCCATGATCCATCCAAACACTCCTAAAGAGGAAAGGACTGGAGAATTGCTCCCCTCTTTCTAAACACTTTTGCTAACAAATGTGCATTTCATTTTCCGAGCATTTCATGGTGAAACCTAAAACTTCTCCCAAATTTGGGGGAGCTGAGCGGTTCAAGGGATTAGTAACAAAATCTGGAGTCTTTCATCTTTTAGCATTTGCCTTTTCAACTCTCATTCAAGTTGATGCACATGACAGAGTGGTTAGCCTCCAATGAAATGGAGGGGCTTATTTGCAATGAGTTGGGGGGGGGCTCCCTCTGTTTCCTGGTTGAAGGATTTCTCTTTCCCCCACTCCCCAACCAGTTCCTTCTTCTGTGCAAACACACCGTCAACTCCCAGTCATCGGCCAAAGATAGGAAAGATTCCAGAGGTGTAAATTGTTGGCACAAGAGGACCTACCAGATCCCTTCCAACTCTGTTAATCTGTGAAGAAAGAGAAATCATATCTAGATAAATTGAAATATGTGTTATCTTGACAAGTAGGGAATAGACATTCTCGGTCATCCAAGTCATGGTTGTCCCAAAGGTGCTTTTTCAAAAGGCAACTGGGCCTTTTTGTTTTCCTTGAAAATGTTTCGCTTCCCATCCAAAAAGCTTCTTCAGTTCTGACTGAAGGATGGAGAATGGAAGACAGCAAAAGTCCACAGTCTGGCCAGAGAAGAGCGCTGGTTTGAAAGAAGGATCAAAGAGGCTATCTACATTAAGACTGAACAGCCCTCTCTCAACAGAGGGGGAAGGATACTTAACAGATTAAGAGAGTTGGAAGGGATCTTGCAGGTCATCTAGTCCAACCCCCTGCCCAAGCAGGAGACTCTACATCTGCTTCTACCTAGGATCAAACTCACAACCTCCTGATACGACACCGCCTCTCTCTTGTTTACAACACAGTCCTTTCAGCAATTCCAATAAGGTTCCATATCCAATATTTTTTTTCATAAATAGATAAATAAAAATAAATAAATTTGCACTATTCAGGTAATCCTGAGGGCACGGGTAAATCCCCGGTGCATAAGCTCTCAATGTGCATGCAAAACAACAAAGTAATAATCATAATATCAAAATAATCATCATCATTAATAGTGATAACAATAAGAAAAGGCATTGGAATCAGGGATGGGATTCAGCCGGTTCGGAATGGTTCCGGCGAACCGGTAACTCCAACGATCAGCTGAGAGCGAACCGGAGCAGTTCAGGCAAACTGGTAGCTCCAATAATCAGCTGGGTCCACCCACCTGCCCCTCCACTATACTGACCTATATTTCCTTTGTTTGAAGCACAGCTGATAGGCACGGCAGAGTGGATTTTGGCGCCTCAGCTGTTTTACTCACTGTGGCTGTAGTAGAAGGTAAGTTTCAGAGCTGTTTTCAAAGGCACTGACGTGCGCAGAGCAAACTGCAAATGGGTTGTTACACAGGTTGAATCCCACCATTGAGTGGAATAGATGAGAAGGATAAAAGCAATACAGCCATACTGTTCTGCCCCAGCTCC
The DNA here is from genome assembly GCF_029215685.1 of Pituophis catenifer annectens. Taxonomy (NCBI): domain Eukaryota; kingdom Metazoa; phylum Chordata; class Lepidosauria; order Squamata; family Colubridae; genus Pituophis; species Pituophis catenifer. Next base: position 22,739 of record NW_027256991.1, on the reverse strand, counting down.
GGATCCCAAGGAGTGTGACACACACCAAGCTCCAAAAACTCCGTTTATTACAAACAGACCCTTTCAAAATGCAGGCTTTCAGTGCAAATGTCCTTATCAGCCTGCTATAAAGTACAAAGAATAAACAAAGTCCGACAAAGGTTGGCAACCAGCCCAGAAACCAAGATGTGATAAGAAACTCACTCTCCAAAATGTGCTGCGTAATAATTAAACGTTGTTTCCAGCAACAATTGCTAACTGTGTGTGACTTAAAGAGGCTAAGGGAGTGGCCAATTAGCCCCAAGCCTTACTCTCGAGGGGACCTCCTCCTGAGTAGCCACTCCTGCCTTTTGGTAGCCCTGCGTGCTCGAGCATTGAGGAGAGGCTCCTCCACTTCACTCTCTTCACTTGAAGGAGCCTCTGGAGGTTCTGAAGGCCCTGGCTGAGTCTCTGCCTCTGGCACCACATCCTCTTCAGCCTCCTCGCTGTCCGACGTGAGCGCCGGCTGCACAGGCTGCTGGCGCGACACCACACCAGCCTCCTCGTTGTTGGGATCAGCCACAAGCCATGCAGGCCACTGGCGGGCCACAACACATACTACATGGGTAAATATACTTAGACATAAGACAGTCCTGTGGGAATTACCATATTTTTTGGAGTATAAGATGCACCTTTTTCCCCCAAAAAAGAGGGTGAAAATCTGGGTGCATCTTATGCTCTGAATGTAACCCCGCCCAGCTTCTCAAACGGAGGTTTCAGAGGTTGAAAAAAGCATCAGAAAAGAAGCTTCAGAAAAGAAGCCCCCAAACAGAGCTTCAGAAAAAAAGCCTCAGAAACAGAGCTTCAGAGGCTTTTTTTTCTGAAGCTCTGTTTCGGAGGCTTTCAGAGGCAAGAAAAGGAAGTTTTTTCTGAGACGGAGTTTCAGAAGTTTCAGAGGCTGAAAAAAAAAAGCAAGGCACAGAGCTCACAACGAAGGAACCTGTTGCTAAAATTCACCTCTGGGAACAGCTGATTGGGGGTATTCCGGGAGGCCGATCCACCAGCCAATCAGTTTTTTTCTTATTTTCCTCCCCAAAAACTAAGGTGCGTCTTATACTCCAGTGCATCTTATACTCTGAAAAATACGATAGGTGTTCAGCAAAGTGATGGCACGAGGGGGGAAAACTCTCCCTGTGTATAGTTATTTTTGGGAATTACTAGTTGTTTTAGTAATAGTCTCCCTTGTACACACCCTCATGGCTTCTTCCTCCTATTAACAGTTGTCAATTGTCCTGAGCAGACCAAAAAAAGCAGCTGTCATCTCTTTTTGGCCCAAGTGATGTCAGGAAGACATCAGGAAAGCTGGCTCCGTCAAGGTTTATAGTAGCATACAGTAGACATGTCACATATCCGCAGAGGATGGGAAGGCCTTTTTCTCAAGCCAACATTCTTCTCTCCCGAAAGTAAGGGTGTCTTTTGTTTAATCCTTGGCACACAGAGAAACGATGGGAAACCGTGCTATGGTCCACTGCCGTTTGGAAGGTGGAGCTGGGCTGTGTAGGAAATTGGAACGAAAGCTTTGAACATCAACCAATCCAGATGACGCGCGGGATGCTGGGACAGGAGGATGGAGACGTGTTCTTAAGCAGCAGCTATTTCTGATCTAAGAAAAGATGAGAAATTCTCACAGCCAACGGCTAGGAAGGGAAGGGAAGGGAAGGGAAGGGAAGGGAAGGGAAGGGAAGGGAAGGGAAGGGAAGGGGTAGGGTAGGGTAGGGTAGGGTAAGGGAAGGGAAGGGAAGGGAAGGGAAGGGAAGGGAAGGGAAGGGAAGGGGTAGGGTAGGGTAGGATAGGGTAAGGGAAGGGAAGGGAAGGGAAGGGAAGGGAAGGGAAGGGAAGAGAAGAGAAGAGAAGAGAAGAGAAGAGAAGAGAAGAGAAGAGAAGAGAAGAGAAGAGAAGAGAAGAGAAGAGAAGAGAAGAGAAGAGAAGAGAAGAGAAGAGAAGATACAGGGAGGGAAGGGAAGGGAAGGGAAGGCAAGGGAAGGCAAGGGAAGGCAAGGGAAGGGAAGGAAGGGGTAGGGTAGGAGAAGAGAAGGGAAGGGAAGGGAAGGGAAGGGAAGGGAAGAGAAGAGAAGAGAAGAGAAGAGAAGAGAAGAGGAGAAGAGAAGAGAAGAGAAGAGAAGAGAAGAGAAGAGAAGAGAAGAGAAGAGAAGAGAAGAGAAGAGAAGAGAAGAGAAGAGAAGAGAAGAGAAGAGAAGAGAAGAGAACTAGACTAGGCTAGACCAGACTATAATAAAATAGAATACAAGCTGGAAGGGATCTTGGAGGTCTTCTAGTCCAGCCCCCTGCTCAAGCAGGAGACCCCCATACCATTTCAGACAAGTGGACTGTCCAGTCTCTTCTTTAAAAACCTTCAGTGATGAAGCCCCCCATGATTTCTGGTGGCAAGCTGTTCCACTGGTTAATTGTCCTCACTGTCAGGAAGTTTCTCCTTAATTCCAGGCTGCTTCTCTCTTTGATCAGTTTCCCAGCCATTATTTCATCAATATGAAAATAATCTGTCCCAACGGTGTTTTTTTTTTCCAAGAGGCAAAAGTTTCTCATTGTTTGTAGGGTTGTAGTGAGGTAGGGTTTCCTGCCTGGGCAGAGGGTTGGACTAGAAGACCTCCAAGATCCCTTCCAACTCTGTTATTCTATTCTATTTTATTTTCCTCTGCTATTTAAATATCTATATTTGCTCTCTCTTTTTCCAGAGGAATGGGCTGAAGCTTCAACCAGTTAATTGTGGCGACGAATATTCAGATTAAAAGGCACCTGCCTGATGAATTCCACACACACACACCCTCCACCTCCTTCCCCAAATCACAAAATGCAGCTCTTGGCTTAAAGAAATGCCCGCAAAGACATTTGAGACGAAAAGGCATGCAAAAATGGAAATTGTTAAGGGGTGGGAATGTGACTTCTATATAAATTAAAATGCCCATTTATCCCCGTATTAGTTTTCAAGCAGGTGCATTCTGGACTTAAAAGACCGATAGAAGAGTGATTCATGAACACAAATGTGAAATTGATATAGACGGAGTACAGATGCTGTCATATGCAGGAGCCTCTTGAAAAGAGATACAGGTAAAAATTTTCCAAAAAATGTCTTCTTTATAGTCACCATTTCTAATTTTAATATCACATGTCATTTTATCATTTAAAGCTAATTTCCACATTTCACAATACCATTCTTCTATTCTAAAATTCACATCTAATTTCCAATATCTGGCTATTATAATTCTACCCATTATAATCATAATTCTAATCAATTCTTTCTCATATTTTGTTGGTTCTATTTCCTTAATTATCAACAGTAATATAGTTTCTGGTCTCAATATTATTGCTTTCCCCATCATTTCAAATATCACCAAATCTTCCTTTCTTATGTATAGCACAGGGTGAAATATTGTATATGTTGTTTGTAATGTTAGTAATTTAAAATATAAAATGTTAAAAATAATAATAATAAAAAAAAAAAAGAAAAGAGATACAGGTAAGAAACCTCGATTTACAGCCATTCGTTTAGTGACCAAAGTTACAACGGCACTGGGGAAAAAAAAGTGACTTATGACCATTTTCCACACTTAATGACCGTTGCAACATCCCCATGGTCACGTGATTGAAAATTCAGACGCTTGGCCACTGGATCATACTTATAACAGTTGTAGTGTCCTCTGGGGTCATGTCATCCCCTTTTGTGACCAAGCAAAGTCCATGGGGAAGCCCCCTAATCCTCTTGGTTGCTCTTCTCTGCACTCTTTCTAGAGTCTCCACATCTTTTTTACATCGTGGCGACCAAAACTGGATGCAGCATTCCAGATGTGGCCTTACCAAGGCCTTATAAAGTGGTATTAACACTTCACGCAATCTTGATTCTATCCCTCTGTTGATGCAGCCTAGAACTGGGTTGGCTTTTTTGGCAGCTGCAACACACGGCTAGCTCATATTTAAATGTTTTAAATGTTTCAAAACATTTTGGCTAGTCTTGCCGGAGGTAAGTGCCACCTCTAAAACATTTTGTACATTAAATTATAATTTAATAACTGCAGCAAGATTGTTGGTGGCGCAGTATTGGAAGAAGGAAGATTTGCCTACTACTCAAGAATGGATATTAAAAGTAGCAAATTTAGCAGAGATGGCAAAGATCTCAGCGTATTTGAAGGACTATTCAAATGAGAAATATATGATAGAATGGAGAAGATGGATAGATTATATTCAAAATAAATACGAATAGCTTACGAATAGATAGAGAGATGTTATTATGTATTCAAATTTAGTTTGGTAAATGGGAGTTAAAGTTTTTTTTTTTTTTAATTTGATTTATATGCCGCCCTTCTCCGGAGACTCAGGGCGGCTTACAATGCGTTAAGCAATAGCCTTCATCCTTTTTGTATATTTTATACAAAGTCAGCTTATTGCCCCTACAACTGGGTCCTCAATTTACCTACCTTAGAAAGGATGGAAGGCTGAGTCAACCTTGAGCCTTGGCGAGATTCGAACCTGCAGTAATTGCAGGCAGCTGGTCTTAATAACCTGCTTAATAACAGGGTCCCTTAGACCACTGTACTACCAAGGCTCTAGTATTAAAGTATTAGAGAGATGTAAGAGGTTATAATTAATTAGACTATGTTAGATTATGATTATTGAATGTTATACCCTGTATTTTGCTCTGGGAAGTAGGGAAGGGGGTGGGTGGGAGGCGGAGGGTTGAGGAGGGTGGAGGGAAGGGGGGGATATATATGTAAACTTTTTAAAACTTTTCAATAAAAAAATAAAAATAAAACATTTTGTACAGATTTTCCTTATATGTAGTCACCATCGTCAATTTATAGTGTCTTTCCCAGAGCTTTTGCCAATTATCTAATTCTATGGTATTATATATACTAATACTAATATCTATGCTAGGTTTGCCTCGTGATCTATGATCTCACACTTTCTTGCCCTGGGTGGTTCTTTTTCCTTTTTTCTTTTTTTATAAAGTGACCTTGTAAAAGATAAAGATGAATTTTATTAGAAACCTTCAATTGTGTATTAATGGAAGGGAGATGACAGGGAGACATCTAGGGACAAAGGTGTAATGAATATGTTGGAAAGTCTATTGGGGGGGGGAAAAGAATCACAAATTAGTTGAAAGGGCACTTTGAAAGAATCCGAAAGGAAATAATTCAGGGGGGAAAAAATGAGATGGTTCTTTCCCTCCCCATGAAATTCAATATCATGACAAGGAATGGCATTCCTTGACCTTGGAGACACCACCCTTGATTTTCAAAGTTGGAGACTCGTGCAGCACTTTGTGGCTACTAGAAGAAGAAGAAAAATGATTTTGGGCGGAAGATCTCACCACCTGATACTCTTCCTGCAAGTTGAATTCAGTTGGGATTCGGTGGAAACCAACAGAATACGGAGAGGCCTTTGGTGGTCTCTGAGCTTGGTGGTTTTCTGGCAAACATTTCATTACCCAACTAGGTAACACCATCAGTGCTAGAAGGGAGTGGGGGTTGTGGAGAGGAGGAGGAGGAGGAGGAGGAAGAGGAGGAGGAGGAGGAGGACCGTGGGGTCCTTGGTGGTCTTTGAGCTTGGTTGTTTTCTTGCAAACATTTCATTACCCAACTAGGTAATCATCAGTGCTAGAAGGGATGGGGGCTTGTGGAGAGGAGGAGGAGGAGGACAACAATGACAACAACAATGACTGTGGGGTCCTTGGTTCTCTCTGGGCTTGTCTGTTTTCCATTTTATGAGATGTTCAAAGCTGAACAGAGTCTCAGTTTTGACTGTCAAACATCTTCCCTGGGCTTCAAAAAGTCTTTCTCGAATATAGGAGATATTGATCTTGGCCATTGAATTATGTCCAGCTTTGAACATCCCATAAAACTGAAGTATGAACTCTATACATCCATATATTGAGTTACATCCAGGAATGGTTTCCTCTTTGAATTAAATTCTGTGTCAAATTTACTATTAAGGTACAAAGTGATTCTGGACATCAAAGCTTACTTCCATGCCTTCGTGGACCATTCTTTCAACGAGGAAATCCCTTGTTCTTTTTTCTTTCCTTCTTTGTCTCTCCGTCTCTGTCTCTGTCTCTGTCTCTGTCTCTGTCTCTGTCTCTGTCTCTGTCTCTGTCTCTGTCTCTCTCTCTCTCTCTCTCTCTCTCTCTCTCTCTCTCTCTCTCTTTCTGTGTCTCTCTCTCTCTGTCTCTGTCTCTCTCTGTCTCTCTCTCTCTGTGTCTCTCTCTCTTTCTGTCTCTCTCTCTCTGACTGTCTGTCTCTCTGTGTGTATGTCTCTCTGTCTCTATCTCTCTGTGTGTGTTCTTTCTTTCTGTGTCTCTCTCTGTCTCTCTCTGTGTCTCTCTCTGTGTCTCTCTGTCTCTCTGTCTCTCTCTCTCTCTCTCTCTGTGTGTGTGTGTGTGTGTGTGTGTGTGTGTGTGTCTCTCTCTCTGTCACTGTCTCTGTCTCTGTGTCTCTCTCTCTCTCTCTCTGTTGTCTATGTATCTGAAGTCTCGCAGCACATTTGAGAAACAAGAGAAGAGACCATGTGAGAGAAAGCCAAGATATTACTGAAGAAGTCCTCTCTTTTTTTTTTTATGAGAAGGATAATTGCAGGGATTAGTTTACCAGGCCTGAATTATTTCACCCTGCCTCCAACCAAGTTAGCTCCAGTGGCCCATTGGGTGACAAATTCTTCAGGAGTCCTTTAAGCAGGTGCCTTCTGACAGGTAGTCGATAGAGAACTTCTGGCTAAACACCAGTATTCCACCGAGGAGGTCAACACCAGAGGCCAAAGAGCATAGCTGGAGAGGTTGCGAAGGTCAGGACCCATCAAGCTGACAGATGAATCTCAAATCTCCCATCTCCCTTGGGGTCTCTTTGTCCAGAAAGGGAAACTCACATCTCAAAAAACCAGCCTTGTTCCCTCCTTCCTTCCCTCCTTCCCTCCCTCCCTCCCTTATAAGAAGTTCCTCTTCAGAGTTAGTGGCACCTCTCTCAACTGGTCTTCATTAGCCAGAGAATATGGCTTAGGCCCTTCGCAGAGTAGGGACTGTCTCCATAGCTCTCAACTGTTCCTCATTAAGGAAAACAGTCCTCCATTGTCCAGCCTGAAGATACCTTTGTTTTTTAAATTCAGCAGGACTGGGAAATTAGAAATAGGATACACACCGGTGCAGCCCTATTGATGGAGAAGGACTTGCTATTAAAATGAGCATTTAACGGATGGATTTCGAGTCAACTGTTGGCATGCAAAAGTGTGTGTGTGTTTGTGTGTGTGTGTGTGAGAGAGAGAGAGAGAGAAAGGGAGGGAGGGAGGGAAGGAGGGGAGAGAGAGAAAGAGAAAGAGGGAGAGAGAATGAGAGAGGGGGAGAGAGAAAGGAAGAGAGGGAGGAAGAGAATGAAAGAATGAAAGAGGAAGCGAAAGAGAATGAGAGAGGGAGAGAGAGTGAATGAGAGGAGAGAGAGGAAGAGAGAGAAAGAGAATGAAAGAGGAAGAGAGAGAGAATGAAAGAGGGAGAGAAAGAGAATGAGAGCGAGAGGAGAGAGAGGAAGAGAGAGAGGAAGGGAATGAAACCGGGAGAGAGAGAGAGAATGAAAGTGGGAGAGAGAGAGAGAATGAAAGAGGGAGAGAGAGGAGAGAGAGAGGAAGAGAGAGAGAAAGAGAATGAAAGAGGGAGAGGGAGAGAATGAAAGAGGGACGGAGAGAGAAAGAGATGAGAGGGAGAGGGAGAGAGGAAGAGAAAGAGAAAGAAAGAAAGAGGGAAAGAAAGAGAGGGAGAGAGAGAGAAAGAAAGGGAGAGAGAGAGAGGAAGAGAGAGAGAAAGAGAGGGAGAGAAAGAGAACAAGAGAGGGAGAGGGAGAGAGAGGGAGGGAGGGGAGGAGATAGATCACACATACAGAGAGACACTACCCTACTCTAGAAAGAATGAGGGATGTTTTTTTTTTTTTAAAAAAGCAAGCATTTCTCTGTCTGACATGACTTTTAAATGGTCTATGGATTTAAAATCCTCTGTAGCACGTTGGGTTGGTCTGAGAACCCGAGAGGTAGACAAGGCAAGTCTTTTAGTGTCTGGTGCAACCTGATTCCAGCGAGCTGTATTAGTTACAACCCTGACTGCCACATTTCTGCCAGAAAGCAAGCTCCAGAAGTCAGATACATAAACAAAAGAACCGATCAATAGCATCATCTGTATAAAAATGCATCCTGTCCTGTAAGGTTGATTTACTTAGCGATAATAAATCACGGGGATGCCTTCTAGCAGGGATGCTATCTTCTGTTTCCCCTTCCCAGCCCTTGCCTGCCCCCCCCCACCCCCAAGCTTTATTTTTGTACTTCTCAGATCGTTGCTGGAATTCATGGACACTGACTAAATGGATTGGCTTCTTATATGGATTTATTTATATGAATTTCGTGACAAGTGGCAAGAAATCAGGAGCCAAGGCGGTTCAAATAAATAAATACAAGTTTAATGCATGGCTAACACTTCTTTCTGCAAGAACCTGGTCTACTAATCTGGACTCGAAGCAACTTGGTGGTAGAGACTTGTCAACGAAATTCAAGGTGGGTTGGAGGTAGAGCTCTTGTGAAATGTGAAGGGACTCAAGACTGATAGCGCATGTGTCCACCACCACACCTCAGGCTCAGCCTGTTCATCTCCTACACCTAATATCTGTCTCTCCTTCCTTACTAGTATCTATCTCTTCCCACTTATGACTATAACCTTGTTGCTCGTATCTTTCAATTAGATTGTTTTTATTTGTTTCCTAGTACGATTTGATAGCTTATTAGAAATCTGAACTATCACTAAGTGTTGTATCTTTTCATTCTTGACGAGTGTATTCTATTCTCCTTATGTACACTGAAAGCATAGACATCAAAGACAAATTCCTTGTGTGTCCACTCACACTTGACCAATAAAGAATTCTATTCTATTCTATTCTATTCTATTCTATTCTATTCTATTCTATTCTATTCTATTCTATTCTATTCCATTCTACCCTACCCTACCCTACCCTACCCTACCCTACCCTACCCTATTCTATTCTACCCTACCCTACCCTACCCTACCCTACCCTACCCTACCCTACCCTACCCTATTCTACCCTACCCTACCCTACCCTACCCTACCCTACCCTACCCTACCCTATTCTATTCTATTCTATTCTATTCTATTCTACCCTACCCTACCCTACCCTACCCTACCCTACCCTACCCTACCCTACCCTATTCTACCCTACCCTACCCTACCCTACCCTACCCTACCCTACCCTATTCTATTCTATTCTATTCTATTCTATTCTATTCTATTCTATTCTATTCTATTCTATTCTATTCTACCCTACCCTACCCTACCCTACCCTACCCTACCGTACCCCTACCCTATTCTATTCTATTCTATTCTATTCTATTCTATTCTATTCTATTCTACCCTACCCTACCCTACCCTACCCTACCCTACCCTACCCTATTCTATTCTATTCTATTCTATTCTATTCTATTCTATTCTATTCTATTCTATTCTATTCTGGAGTAACAAGACATTTGGTTCACAAGACAAATTCTGACAATGGCTAGGTGGGTTCACCGGTCACATTGGTTGCTGAAAGATGATGTTGGCTGGTGCTCAAGGTAAGTATGATAGAAGTATTGGTTGTTCCATTGTTCTCTGGAAATTCGGTTTCTCAAGCCAGCAATTGGCAGGACATTGACCTGGAAGGATGCCTTCGCTTTTTTAGGCACATCTTAAAGAGAAGTCGCCAACAGTTGAACTGACACACTTGCATGGGCTTGCAGCCCCCAAACAATGGAAGCATAATCTGTAGATGAATGCACAATATAGGCGGAAGTAAAGGGAAGGAGGTGACCTCAACAGCTGATTTGTCAATGACCAGGAATCAACACCACCAGTCAGAAACGGTTCCATTGAAGAAAGACCAAGAAATTGTTGCTAACTTACTTGTAGGCTAACAGACAAGGGTGATCCATTGATAGTTCTGCTAGAAATCAACACAGGTCATGGCTTGACTGGTAATCGTTGTTCTATTTCTGGAGGTCACTGGTGGTTGATGCTCACTTGTTATGTTTCTAATGAACTCTTGTATTCCTTGTTGCACTCAATGTGTAAGTGGGTGGTTTGTGACTCAGAACTAAGTGTGAGCTCAGATCTCTTAGAGCTTTATTCCATAAACCATGATTTAGCTCAATGTGTAAACCCTGGTTCCATCTCTCTGTCTCTGTCTCTTTGTCTCTCTGTCTCTCTCTGTCTGTCTGTCTTCGTCCCTCCTTCTCTTTCTCTCTGTCTTACCCAAACATCTGTGGAATACTAGAAAGCTTTCTTTGGGTCTCTCTCTCTCTCTCTCTCTCTCTCTCTCTCTCTCTCTCTCTCCTTCTCTCTCTCTCTCTCTTTCTCCTTCTCTTTCTTTCTTTCTTTCTCTCTCTCTCTCTCTCTCTTTCTCTCTCTTTCTCTCCTTCTCTCTCTCTCTCTCTCCTTCTCTTTCTCTCTCTCTTAGCCAACATCTGTGGAATACTATAAAGCTTTGCTCAGATCTCTCTGTCTCTCTCTCTCTTTCCCCTTCTCTCTCTCTCTTTCTCTCTCTCTCCTTCTCTCTCTCTCTCTCTTTCTTTCTCTCTCACTCTCTCTCTCTCTCATCCCACAGGACTCTTGTAAAAATGAAACTGGTTTTGGAGGAAGAAAATCACAAGGAAACCTCAGGTTTCTGAAATGAAGATGAGATATAAATGTACAGAATGACCCCAATAAATATTATGGATCAATCTTCACAGCCCATCTCTTCTCAAAATTCTTTTACATCACAGTAAGAGTTGAATGTTCCCTTCTCTACAGACTGTTCAGTATCAAACTCTTTTCTTTATTAAAAAAAAATAACAATTCTCCCCCCCTCCCCTTTTTTTTTGGCCCAGATAGTCAGGCCTCTGGGGCATAGCTAATCCCTCTCACCACTTCCATGTTGGCTTCTGGCTTCAAAGAAGCATATTGTTAGAGTCTTCTCTCTCCTGCTCTTCCTCTGACTTGGTTAACCATTCCTATCCTTTTGACAGGTGACTTGATGTCCCTTGTCCTCAAGCCAACCACCCAACGAAGGAACAAGGCAAGTGATGGAAACAAAAGAGAAAAGAAAGGAAGCAAAAGTGTAGGTTATCATTCTATAACCATCTCAGTTGGGATGATGGTGGAAACGTCCTCCTGAGCACTTCCAGAGCAAAAGGCCAACAAAGAAACTGAATGCAATGAGAGCACCGAGGACATTTGAGAGTCCACCTTGATATTTCAAATCCTCTTTGGCTTCTTTAGATGCAAAGACAGAATTGGAGGGATGGAATTGGACAGGATTACATGGATGGTTGAACCAGTGGTGAAATCCAATTTTTTTTTTTTTACTACCGGTTCTGTGGGTGTGGCTTGGTGGGACTTTTCAATCGACAAGGCTCAGCAACTTCGCCGCTGAGCCTCCATGTCCCACTGCAGACTTACACCAACTCAAATCAATCAAAGAGAAGACCCTTTCCAAATAATTTAACACAGGCTGTATTGGAGTGTAAAGCAAAAATAAAGTGAGCTAAGTCCACTGTGCAATCATGAAACCAAGATTCACTGTTTTCTATACTTTTTGAAAGTCCAGCATTTCCTTTTTCTGTTTTCTTGCTTTGTCTCCACAAACAAACGAAAGCAGAAAGGAGAAGCTACAAGCATAAGCTACGAAGATGTTTGATCGCATGAATAACACGATTCAAATATTATTTCTTGTCTGAACTGGAAAAAGTTTCAATTCTGGGCTTTTTTTCGCTGGAAAGAATTGTGAACTCCACAAGATGGAAGGTTTCTAATAATTTCCTGTTTCCAAAAATAGGTTTCCAGAAATAGACGCTCTGTACCTCCCCATGTTTTATTTATTCTTATTGGAATAAATACAGGAAATCCTAGAATCTTTCTCACTTCCCCACTATTTTTCATCTTAGAATTGGCATAAATAAACCTCTTTCCTTTAATCCCGAGGGATAATTACTGCCAAAGCCATTGCAATGACCACACTTGCATCCGGTTTTGGTCGCCATGATAGAAAAAAAGACATTGCAAGTCTAGAAAGAGTGGAGAGAAGACCAGCAAAGATGATCAGGAGACTGGCCAGTGAGAACAATTAATCAGTGGAACAACTTGCCACCAGAAGTTGTGGGTGCTCCAACACTGGAAGTTTTTAAGAAGAGATTGGATAGTTATTCATCTGAAAGATGTACTACCAAGAGCCTTGGTAGTACAGTGGTCTAAGGCACCCTGTTATTAAGCTTATTAAGACCAGCTGCCTGCAATTACTGCAGGTTCGAATCTCGCCAAGGCTCAAGGTTGACTCAGCCTTCCATCCTTTCTACGGTAGGTAAATTGAGGACCCAGTTGTGGGGGCAATAAGCTGACTTTGTATAAATATACAAAAGGATGAAGGCTATTGCTTAGCGTAGTGTTTCCCAAACTTGACCCTTTGAAGATGTATGGACTTCAACTCCCAGAATTCCTCAACCAGGCATACTGGTTGGGGAATTCTGGGAATTGAAGTCCATGCATCTTAAAATAGCCAAGTTTGGGAAACACTGGGCCTTAGCGCATTGTAAGCCGCCCTGAGTCTCCGGAGAAGGGCGGCATATAAATCAAATTTAAAAAAAAAATTAAAAAATTTTAAAAAAATGGTATAGGGTCCGCTGTTCGAGCAGAGGGTTGGACTAGAAGACCTCTAAGGTCCTTCCAACTCGGTTATTCTGCTATTTTGCTCATCCGTGTTTGGTTCTGCAACCCAACAAAACAGACACAGACTTCAGAGGATAATTAGAACTGCAGAAAAAACAATGGCTACCAACCTGCCTTCCATTGAGGACTTGTATACTGCAGGAATCAAAAAGAGGGCTGTGAAAATATTTACAGACCCTTCGCATCCTGGACATAAACTGTTTCAACTCCTACCCTTAAAACGACGCTATAGAGCACTGCACACCAGAACAACTAGACACAAGGACAGTTTTTTCCCGAACGCCATCACTCTGCTAAACAAATAATTCCCTCAACGCTGTCAACGCTGCATTACTATTGCTATTAATCTTCTCATCATTCCTATCACCCACCTCCTCCCACTTATGACTGTATAACTGTAACCTTGTTGCTGGTATCCTTACGATTTATATTGATATCGATTGTTTCCTATATGATTTGATTGCTTATTTGTACCCTATGTCTATCATTAAGTGTTACACCTTATGCAGTGGTGAAATCCAAAAATTTTTACTATCGGTTCTGTGGGCATGGCTTGGTGGGTGTGGTGTGGCTTGGTGGGTGTGGTTTGGTGGGCGTGGCAGGGGAAGGATACTGCAAAATCCCCATTCCCACCCCACTCCAGGGGAAGGATACTGCAAAATCCCCATTCCCTCCCCACTCCTGGGGGAAGGATACTGCAAAATCCCCATTCCCTCCTCACTCCAGGGGGAGGATACTGCAAAATCTCCCTTCCCACCCCACTCTGGGGCCAGCCAGAGGTGGTATTTGCCAGTTCTCAAAACTACTCAAAATTTCTGCTACCGATTCTCCAGAACCTGTCAGAACCTGCTGGATTTCACCCCTGACTTTATGATTCTTGAGAAATATATCTTGTCTTTTTATGTACGCTTGGAGCATATGCACCAAAGGCAAATTTGTTGTGTGTCCAATCACACTTGGCCAATAAAGAATTGGATTGTATATATATATGATATACTAGAAATATATCTTTAAAAGATATATTAAGATAAGAAAGAAGAGAAAATGTACGAATATGGATTACTGATGCGAAGATGTTGAAAGAAGATGTAAATATCTGTTTTTGTTTGTTTTTTTAAAAAAAACTGTTTAATAAAAATTATTGGGGAAAAAATTGGATTGGATTGTAAAATATACAGACAAACAAATAAATAAATAACAGAATAGCTGTTTTTTTTTTTTTAATGATAAGCAGAATGGAACAGCTCGCCTCCTGGAGTTGTGGGTACTCCATCATTAGAAGTTTTCAAAAGTAGACTTTTGACTTGGATGGTATAAGGCTCCTGCAGGAGAGCAGGAGAAGATCTCTGAGTTCCATCCCTTATTCTATGTTTTTATGTTTCTCAGAGCGCACACCCTGGTAACATCATTGATCCGTTAATTGCAAATCAATTTAAATGAAGAAGCTAGAGGAAAGAAATAGGTCAAAAAGAGAGAGAGAGAGAGAGAGAGATACCCAATATGCTTTTATGGTTTATGATGAATCACACTTAAGAGGCCATCTGAGGTTAAAGAACCTGGGTTTTTGGACACAACAGATTCAAAGCTCCCGATCTCTGCGTTATTTATTTTTCACCCTTGCATTACACGGAATGACTCACCGGATCATAAAAGAGATCAAATTACTTTGCTGCCAATCATTATTTTCTTAGATTTGGCACATCGGGTTTGTAAACAGAATTTGGATGCGCTGTATTTGAGGCGGGCAAAAGCACGTTTTCGTGATACATCAGTTGCATGAAGAAGGCAAAAAAAAAAAAAAAGGTTTGGGCTGAAATTGCAATCCTTGGAAGCAGGCAAAGGGTTCCCATGCCAGAACAGAATAACAGAGTTGGGAGGGACCTTGGAGGTCTTCTAGTCCAACCCCGTTGATCGAGCAGGAGATCCTAAACCATTCTGGACAAACGTCCGTCCAGTCTCTTCTTGAAGACCTCCAGTGATGGAGCCTCCCACTACTTCCAGCTCTAGGCAAGCCATTCCACTGATTAATTGTTCTCAATTTTTTTCCCAATTTTTTTCTGTACTGGAAAAGAGGACAATCCTTTTCTGGAAAACCACGAGAAAGGAATCAAAACAATTTTTGTGGGACTTTTCACACAATCCAGGCCAAACATTAGGACATCGCCCCTCAACAGTGGACCAATGAAGAGGTAACAGAGACAGGATACAGACCATCAATGTATAAAGGTAGTTAGGTTTTCTGTTGGCATTGTTTTCTGCCAATCCAAGGACGGGAAAAAGGAAAGGAGGAAAAAGAGGAAGGAGGAGGAGGAGAAAGGAAAGGAGGCCGATATGAGGAAGAGGAGGAGGAGAAGGAAGGAGGAGGAGGAAAAAGAGGAAGGAGGAGGAGGAGGAAGGAGAAGGAGGCTGGGAAGAGGGACAAAGGAGAAGGAGGAGAAGGAGAAGGAAGAAGAGAAGAAAGACAGGCAGGGAGGAGGAGGAGAAAGAAAAGGAGGCAGATATGAGGAAGAGGAGGAGGAGAAGGAAGAAGGAGGAGGAAAAAGAGAAAGGAGGAGGAAGAGGACGAAGGAGAAGGAGGAGAAAGAAGAGGAGAAAGAAAGGCAGGGAAGAGGAGGAGAAAGGAAAGGAGGCAGTTATGAGGAAGAGGAGGAGGAGGAGGAGGAAAAAGAGGGAGGAGGAGGAAGGAGAAGGAGGCAGGGAGGAGGGCTGAAGAAGGAAGAAAAGGAGAAGGAAAGAGGAGGGAAAAGGAGAAAAGGAAGGAGGCAAAGATGTGGAGGAGGAGGAAAAACAGAAAGGGGAGGAGGAGGAGGAGAAGGAAAAAGAAGGAGGCAGGGAGAAGGGATGAAGGAGAAGGAGGAAAAAGGGAAGGAAGCAAAGAGGAGGAGGAGGAGGAGAAGGAGAGGCGGAAGGAGATGGAGAAGGACAAAAAAGGATCAGATGATGATGATGATGATGATGATGATGATGATGATGATGATGACAATGATCAGGACGATGACTTCCTTGAGGCAGTTGCAAACTATCACCTTGACTTAGAAACAGCCGAGCCTTCTTCACAATCCCACCCCACCTCCAACTCTCTCTCTCTCTCTCCCTCCCCTCCCTCCCTCCCTCCCCTCCTCCTCCTCCTCCTCCTCCTCCTCCTCCTCCTCCTCCCCCTCCTCCTCCTCCTCCTCCTCCTCCTCCTCCTCCTCCTCCTCTTCTTCTTCTTCTTCTTCTTCTTCTTCTTCTTCTTCTTCTTCTTCTTCTTCTTCTTCTTCTTCTTCTTCTTCTTCTTCTTCTTTTCTCTCTCTCTCTCTCTCTCTCTCTCTCTCTCTCCCTCTCTCTCTCCCTCTCTCTCTCTCTCTCTCTCTCTTTTGGTGGGTGGTAACTTTTAAACCATTTAGCCATTCAGAACCAGCTCAGTGTTTAACTGTTGGTTAAGGTTGTTGTTTATAGAAAGCAGGTCAATGGAACGGGGCAACCAGTCCCTTCCTTCCCTCCACCTTTTTTCTCCTTGGGGGTTTTCAAAGGCCGGTTTTTCCCTTCTCTTCTGTCCGTCACATAATCTCTTTCTGGCCTCCGCCTGATCCTTGTTTACACTGAATGCCATTATGGATGAAAAAGCATGAAGGAAAGATAGGGAAATGAAGGCTGGCCGGCACCCCCTCCTGCCAGCACTTTCCCTGTAACCCCCCCTCCCGAACCCATCAAATATTTCTAGCCCCCGCAAGGGGTTCAAAAAGCTTTTAATGGGTCCCCGGAAGAGCTTTCGAAAGTAGGGGTGGGTGGGTTTGTTTAAGAACGAGAAAAACATTGGCCAGATAGTTATTCTGGGCTTCCTCATTTGTCTTCTTCATCAAAGAAGAAGCTGAACGTTTTTTTCGCCGCCCCCCTTCTCAAACAGGATGATGAAAATGGCCTTTTCTGCTAGATGTCGGAGAAGACCACACAGGCGAAGGAGGCATAGAGAAGCGGATTGGGTTCCCACCTTAAGGGTATAATGACATTATGGATTTAAAGCTGTGATTTAATGATTGCGGGCTGCTGGAGGTAACGTAATAACCTAGAATTAAGGAAAACCAGATTCACCCGTCTATCCCAAAAGCCGTGGCTGGGCAAAGCAGGGACGGCTACTACTATCTCTCAACTAGGGTTATTTTACAGTTGGGAGCAAGGGTGAAATCCAGCAGGTTCTGACAGGTTCTGGAGAACCGGGTAGCAGAAATTTTGAGTAGTTCAGAGAACCGGTAGCGGAAATTTTGAAGTAGTTTGGAGAACCGGTAGCGGAAATTTTGAAGTAGTTTGGAGAACTGGTAGTGGAAATTTTGAGTAGTTCAGAGAACCGTCAAATGCCACCTCTGGCTGGCCCCAGAATAGGGTGGGAATGGAGATTTTGCAATATCCTTCCCCTGCCACGTCACACACAAGACACACCCTGCTCCCTCTGATGATCAACTGTGCTTAAGTAGCTGTTTTTTAGCCCCAATGCGAGCGAAGTGATCTTCCGTGTTTTGCCTGCTTTCTAATTGCTGCTCCCTCTGACAATCAGCTGTGCTTTAGAAGCTGTTTTTCAGCCCCAACGTAAGCGAAGTGATCTTCCGTGTTTTGCCTGCTTTTCTAATTGCTGCTCCCTCCGACGATCAGCTGTGCTTTAGAAGCTGTTTTTTTTAGCCCCAAACAGTCCCAACCACAAACCCAGTGAGCGAACTAATGTGCTGAAGCTGACCAGGCTAAGGAAGACCAGATGAATATGTGGTAGGCAGAATTCCGCCCCCCTTATTTTCCTCCCCCAAAATTAAGGTGCGTCTTATACTCTGAAAAATACGGTATATATTTCTTCATCATGATGGATGATGGGTTGCAGGGACATGTCAACCTGCCATGGGGAATGTTGGAAAGAGCCTTTTTTCTAGCCCCCAGAAGACAGTGCCACACATACTCCAGGCCCTAACGCTTCTCATCAGCTTCCATAGTCCATATTCTTATCTCCTGCAGGATTGCTGCAAGCTTCATTTTTGCCATTCTGAACTGAGGCCTACAGCTATATTCCTGCCTCAAATCCAGCCGCAGCACATCTGGCTGGCCCCGTGTTGGTTAATCTCAGGAAACCCAGCCAACCCCCCCACACTCTAACTTTGTGTGTCTCAATGCGCAACGTTGCTTCTAATGAATGCCGCATGTGTTCCCGTCAGCTGTCACCCTGGATAAATGTTTACAAAGTTATTAACAAAGCAGATTTGTAAAGCGTCCGGCTTCTTTTTCGGCCTTCCCCACTCCTGTTTGGTCAAATGTTTTGGTCGCCACGACATATTTAAAAAAAAGATGTTGAGACTCTGGAAAGTGTGCGGAGAAGAGCAACAAAGATGATTGAAGGGGCTGAGGGCTAAAACATAAGAAGGATGGTTGAGGGACGTATAAAGAACGGTTGCTGGGATTGGATATGTCTAGTCTAGAGAAAAGAAGGACCTGGGGGGACATGATAGCTGTGTTCCAGTATCTCAGGGGCTGCCCCAAAGAAGAGGGAGTCAAGCTATTCTCCAAAGCACCTGAAGGCAGGACAAGAAGCAACGGATGGAAACCAATCAGGAAGAGAAGCTACCTAGAACTAAGGAGAAATTTCGTGACAGTGAGAATAATTAATGCTAAAACATAGAGGAATGAGTTGCAGAATTTGTGTTTGTCTAGTCTAGTCTAGTCTAGTCTAGTCTAGTCTAGTCTAGTCTAGTCTAGTCTAGTCTAGTCTAGAATACAATACAATACAATACAATACAATACAATACAATACAATACAATACAATACAATACAATACAATACAATACAATACAATACAATACAATACTGGCCAAGTCTGATTGGACACACAAGGAATTTGTCTTTGATGCATATGCTCTCCGTGTACATAAAAAGAAAAGATACATTCGTCAAGAATCATAAAGTACAACACTTAAGGATAGTCATAGGGTACAAATCATACTAGGAAACAATCAATATAAATTGTAAGGATACAGCAACAAGTTACAGTCATACAGTCATAAGTGGGAGGAGATGGGTGATAGGAACAATGAGAAGATTAATAGTAATGGTGAAAAGAAGGACCAGGGTTGACATGATAGCAGTCTTCTGATATTTGAGATGCTGCCACAAAGAAGAAGGAATCAAACTATTCTCCAAAGCAGCTGAAGGCAGGACAAGAAGCAACTGGTGGAAACTAATCAAGGAGAGAAGCAACCTAGAACTAAGGAGAAATTTCCTGACAGTTAGAACAATTAATCAGTGGAACAACTTGCCTCCAGAAGTTGTGAATGGCTCCAACATTGGAAATGTTTTAAGAGATTGGACAGCTGTTTGTCTGAAATGGTATAGAGTGCCTGAGCAAGAGGTTGGACTACAAGACCTCCAAGATCTTTTCCAACTCTTTTATTCCGTTCATTTCATCCTACCTCCCTCAACAGTTGACTAGTTCACTGGATTCACCCATCGTCCTAGTAACCCTGAATTATCCAAACCCTCTTGTGGGGTTGAGAACCCACCCTCTCCCCCCCACCGTCCAAAACCTACAATATATTTAACCCCAAACTACCCCTTTTAGTCTGATTAGAATTACACACCAACTCAATTACATCGACGTGTAACTAGTCGTCTGTTTTCTTCTTGGTTGAAAGAACCTGTTGTGGTTCTACTTTACTCCGGGATTGGTGGGGGGGAGGGAGGGCCTGGGGAATTATATATTGGGTGGTGCTTTTGATCTTTTTTAATGGTTGTCAGATGGCTGGGATTCATTTGATGTGTTTGCCTCTGTGTGTATGTGTGTGCGCGCGCATCTGTAAATTTTTCCCTCCTTCTGTTTCTCCATCCTTCTACAGCTTCCTTGATGTCTTGACATCCTAATTTAAAGAAAGCAAACACACACACACACCGCTTCTCACACACACACACACCCCAAAATCCAGTCCTCAATTCATCATGGGGGAGGTTTCCTTGATTTCTGTTCTTGAGCTTCAATCGTAATTGTTTTTATTTATTTATTTTTATTATTATTATGTTTTAATTATTAAAAAGTACAAACAAACATACAAACAACAGCAAAACATACACAACAAATAAACATAAATCAAATCTCTACATCTTCTTTTCAAGTTTGTCGTATCGGTGATCTGTATTGATATTTATACCTTTTCTCTGTCTTTTCCTACTGTTTCTTGTATCTGTATCTCTCTATGTCTCTCTCTCTCCCACTCTCTCTGTATCTCTCTATGTCTCTCTCTCTCCCACTCTCTCTGTATCTCCCACTCTCTCTGTATCTCTCTATGTCCCTCTCTCTCCCACTCTCTCTGTATCTCTCTATGTCCCTCTCTCTCCCACTCTCTCTGTATCTCTCTATGTCTCTCTCTCTCCCACTCTCTCTGTATCTCTCTATGTCTCCTCTCTCTCCCACTCTCTCTGTATCTCTCTATGTCTCTCTCTCTCCCACTCTCTCTGTATCTCGCTATGTCTCTCTCTCTCTCCCACTCTCTCTGTATCTCTCTATGTCTCTCTCTCTCCCACTCTCTCTGTATCTCTCTATGTCTCTCTCTCTCCCACTCTCTCTGTATCTCGCTATGTCTCTCTCTCTCCCACTCTCTCTGTATCTCGCTATGTCTCTCTCTCTCCCACTCTCTCTGTATCTCTCTATGTCTCTCTCTCTCCCACTCTCTCTGTATCTCTCTATGTCTCTCTCTCTCCCACTCTCTCTGTATCTCGCTATGTCTCTCTCTCTCCCACTCTCTCTGTATCTCGCTATGTCTCTCTCTCTCCCACTCTCTCTGTATCTCTCTATGTCTCTCTCTCTCCCACTCTCTCTGTATCTCTCTATGTCTCTCTCTCTCCCACTCTCTCTGTATCTCTCTATGTCTTTCTCTCTCCCACTCTCTCTGTATCTCTCTGTCTCTGCCCAGGCCGCTTCTCCATCCCCCGCCATTGCCCTTACTTTCTCAGGCCAGGAGAGAAGGGGAGGGCAAGGAGCGGGGCCAGTCTGTGGTGGGATCACCCGACAGGGAGCCACAGCAAAGGGCCAAAAAGAGCCGCATGCAGCTCCAGAGCCACAGGTTGCTGACACCTGATCTAGGGTCTCGTAGAAGACCTCCAACTCTGTTACTCTGTATTTTGTAAAAATCTAAACAAGAGGTGGCCCGTCTGTAGCCCCGTTCTGAATTATACTTTATTCGTTTTGTTAGCTTCGCTTTTACCTTATCGCTTCTCAGATCAGAAGTGATGTGAGAAACATGTAAATTCCACACCTTTCTGCCCTTCCCATCAAGACCGGTGCCCTCCCCTATTGTGTGTTTTTTTTCGTCTCCGTCAACTAATTTGCCCTAAATACCGGATGAAGAAACTGTGCCTGCAGCAGCCCTGATTTTCTGTTATTAGACAGAACATTCCTCTTTTTAACCTCTTGAACCCATGACTGGTCCCACTGGGAGAATCCAGTCTCCATACATTTCAACTGGTCTTAATTAGATCGGACATTTTTCTTCCCATTGCCTATTTACCATTTTGAAGAGGGGGTGATATTGGTGACCCTACCGAACGGATTATAGCGGGAGGATTTTTCAACTATGTCAGCCTTTTACCTGCCTGGTGGAGAGTTTGCAAAAAAAAAAAAAAGACCTACAAATCTGTGCCAAAATGTTCCAACGAAATGGAAGAATTTAGTTTTATTTTTTTTAAAATAAATAAGGGGCTGAGACAGAATCTAATACAGGTAGTCCTTGACTTACAACAGCTCATTTAGTTTATTATATGACATGGGAACCAGGGATGCGGTGGCTCAGTGGCTAAAGATGCTGAGCTTGTCGATCGAAAGGTCGGCAGTTCAGCGGTTCGAATCCCTAGTGCGGGTGTCAGCAACCTGCAGCTCTGGAGCCTCATGCGGCTCTTTGGGCCCTCTGCTGTGGCTCCCTGTTGGGTGATCCCACCACTGGCTGGCCCCGCCCTTCACCCTCCCCTCCCAGTCATTCCTCGCCTGGCCTGAGAAGGTAAGGATGACGTCGGGGTTGGAGAAGTGGCCAGGGTAGAGTCAGAGAGATACAGAGAGAGGTGGAGAGAGAGAGCGAGAATTATTTCCTAAGTCCCTGACATCAACTGGGAAAGTAACTCTGCAGGGAGATGGAGATCAAATGGGTATTTGACATGCCTTTATCTCCCAAAAGGTGGTGGATGAAACTAGAGGGTATGCTACACTGGACTTAATTCTTACTCATTTTTACGATGTAAAAAAAATGTGGAGACTCTAGAAAGAGTGCATAGAAGAGCAACGAAGATGATTAGGGGACTAAAAGATATGAAGAACGGTTGCAGGAACTGGGTATGTCTAGTTTAATGAAAAGAAGGACCAGGGGAGACATGATAGCAGTATTCCAATATCTCAGGGGCTGCCACAGAGAGGAGGGGGTCAAGCTATTCTCCAAAGCACCTGAGGGCAGGACAAGAAGCAACGGATGGAAACTAACCAAGGAGAAAAGCAACCTAGAACTAAGGAGAAATTTCCTGACAGTGAGAACAATGAATCAGTGGAACAACTTGCCTCCAGAAGTCGTGAATGCTCCAACACTGGAAGATTTTTAAAAAGAGATTGGACAACCATTTGTCTGAAGTGGTGTAGGGTTTCCTGCCTAAGCAGGGGGTTGGACTAGAAGACCTCCAAGGTCCCTTCCAACTCTGTTATTCTATTCTATTCTAATTCTATTCTATTCTATTCTATTCTATTCTATTCTATTCTATTCTATTCTATTCTATTCTATTCTATTCTATTCTATTCTATTCTATTCTTCTATTCCATTCCATTCCATTCCATTCCATTCCATTCCATTCCATTCTATTCTATTCTATTCTATTCTATTCTGGATGAAATAGTTGATGGAATGGAAGTTGTAGGAACTTTGGGGTGAGAGAGACCACATCATACTAGAATTCATCATAATGCAAGCACAGGTAACTGAACGAAGTCAGATCATGTTTCACACTTTAAGAGAG
>NW_027256990.1:0-96925 GCF_029215685.1 Pituophis catenifer annectens | reverse complement strand
AAAACGCGTGATGCCGGGGTCAGAAAAAAATTTCCCCCGGAGCAAAAAAAAATTTTGTTGACTCAAATGTAACAACGGATGCTAGAATGTGGTTCGGGGTGGAATTCCATGCTTCAAAATGTTATTATTAGCTGTTTTTAAAAATCGAGTGTTTTTGCTCCCAGAGGAAGAAAACGCGTGATGCCGGGGTCAGAAAAAAATCTACCCAGGACCAAAAAAAATTTTTTTGACTCAAATGTAACAACAGATGCTAGAATGTGGTTCGGGGTGGAATTCCATGCTTAAAAATGTTATTATTAGCTGTTTTTAAAAATCGAGTGTTTTTGCTGCCCGAGGAAGAAAACGCGTGATGCCGGGGTCAGAAAAAAATCTGCCCTCGACCAAAAAAATTTTTTTTTGACTCAAATGTAACAACGGATGCTAGAATGTGGTTCGGGGTGGAATTCCATGCTTCAAAATGTTATTATTAGCTGTTTTGAACAATCGAGTGTTTTTGCTCCCAGAGGAAGAAAACGCGTGATGCCGGGGTCAGAAAAAAATCTGCCCAGGACCAAAAAAAATTTTTTTGACTCAAATGTAACAACAGATCTTAGAATGTGGTTCGGGGTGGAATTCCATGCTTAAAAATGTTATTATTAGCTGTTTTTAAAAATCGAGTTTTTTTGCTGCCCGAGGAAGAAAACGCGTGATGCCGGGGTCAGAAAAAAATCTGCCCTCGACCAAAAAAATTTTTTTTGACTCAAATGTAACAACGGATGCTAGAATGTGGTTCGGGGTGGAATTCCATGCTTAAAAATGTTATTATTAGCTGTTTTCAAAAATCGAGTGTTTTTGCTCCCAGAGGAAGGAAACGCGTGATGCCGGGGTCAGAAAAAAATCTGCCCAGGACCAAAAAAAATTTTTTTTTTGACTCAAATGTAACAACGGATGCTAGAATGTGGTTCGGGGTGGAATTCCATGCTTAAAAATGTTATTATTAGCTGTTTTTAAAAATCGAGTGTTTTTGCTCCCAGAGGAAGAAAACGCGTGATGCCGGGGTCAGAAAAAAATCTGCCCAGGACCAAAAAAAAATTTTTTTGACTCAAATGTAACAACGGATGCTAGAATGTGGTTCGGGGTGGAATTCCATGCTTAAAAATGTTATTATTAGCTGTTTTTAAAAATCGAGTGTTTTTGCTCCCAGAGGAAGAAAACGCGTGATGCCGGGGTCAGAAAAAACGCTGCCCAGGACCAAAAAAATTTTTTTGACTCAAATGTAACAACGGATGCTAGAATGTGGTTCGGGGTGGAATTCCATACTTAAAAATGTTATTATTAGCTGTTTTTAAAAATCGAGTGTTTTTGCTGCCCGAGGAAGAAAAGGCGTGATGCCGGGGTCAGAAAAAAAATCTGCCCAGGACCAAAAAAAATTTTTTTTGACTCAAATGTAACAACGGATGCTAGAATGTGGTTCGGGATGGAATTCCATGCTTAAAAATGTTATTATTAGCTGTTTTTAAAAATCGAGTGTTTTTCCTCCCAGAGGAAGAAAACGCGTGATGCCGGGGTCAGAAAAAAATCTGCCCAGGACCAAAAAAATTTTTTTTTGACTCAAATGTAACAACGGATGCTAGAATGTGGTTCGGGGTGGAATTCCATGCTTAAAAATGTTATTATTAGCTGTTTTTAAAAATCGAGTGTTTTTGCTCCCAGAGGAAGAAAACGCTTGATGCCGGGGTCAGAAAAAAATCTGCCCAGGACCAAAAAAAATTTTTTTGACTCAAATGTAACAACGGATGCTAGAATGTGGTTCGGGGTGGAATTCCATGCTTAAAAATGTTATTATTAGCTGTTTTTAAAAATCGAGTGTTTTTGCTCCCAGAGGAAGAAAACGCGTGATGCCGGGGTCAGAAAAAACGCTGCCCAGGACCAAAAAAATTTTTTTGACTCAAATGTAACAACGGATGCTAGAATGTGGTTCGGGGTGGAATTCCATACTTAAAAATGTTATTATTAGCTGTTTTTAAAAATCGAGTGTTTTTGCTGCCCGAGGAAGAAAAGGCGTGATGCCGGGGTCAGAAAAAAATCTGCCCAGGACCAAAAAAAATTTTTTTTGACTCAAATGTAACAACGGATGCTAGAATGTGGTTCGGGGTGGAATTCCATGCTTAAAAATGTTATTATTAGCTGTTTTTAAAAATCGAGTGTTTTTCCTCCCAGAGGAAGAAAACGCGTGATGCCGGGGTCAGAAAAAAATCTGCCCAGGTCCAAAAAAAATTTTTTTGACTCAAATGTAACAACGGATGCTAGAATGTGGTTCGGGGTGGAATTCCATGCTTAAAAATGTTATTATTAGCTGTTTTTAAAAATCGAGTGTTTTTGCTCCCAGAGGAAGAAAACGCGTGATGCCGGGGTCAGAAAAAAATCTGCCCAGGACCAAAAAAAATTTTTTTGACTCAAATGTAACAACGGATGCTAGAATGTGGTTCGGGGTGGAATTCCATGCTTAAAAATGTTATTATTAGCTGTTTTTAAAAATCGAGTGTTTTTGCTGCCCGAGGAAGAAAACGCGTGATGCCGGGGTCAGAAAAAAATCTGTCCAGGACCAAAAAAATTTTTTTTTGACTCAAATGTAACAACGGATGCTAGAATGTGGTTCGGGGTGGAATTCCATGCTTAAAAATGTTATTATTAGCTGTTTTTAAAAATCGAGTGTTTTTGCTCCCAGAGGAAGAAAACGCGTGATGCCGGGGTCAGAAAAAAATCTGCCCAGGACCAAAAAAATTTTTTTTGACTCAAATGTAACAACGGATGCTAGAATGTGGTTCGGGGTGGAATTCCATGCTTAAAAATGTTATTATTAGCTGTTTTTAAAAATCGAGTGTTTTTGCTCCGAGAGGAAGAAAACGCGTGATGCCGGGGTCAGAAAAAAATTTCCCCGGGAGCAAAAAAAATTTTGTTGACTCAAATGTAACAACGGATGCTAGAATGTGGTTCGGGGTGGAATTCCATGCTTCAAAATGTTATTATTAGCTGTTTTGAAAAATCGAGTGTTTTTGCTCCCAGAGGAAGAAAACGCGTGATGCCGGGGTCAGAAAAAAATCTGCCCAGGACCAAAAAAAATTTTTTTGACTCAAATGTAACAACAGATGCTAGAATGTGGTTCGGGGTGGAATTCCATGCTTAAAAATGTTATTATTAGCTGTTTTTAAAAATCGAGTGTTTTTGCTGCCCGAGGAAGAAAACGCGTGATGCCGGGGTCAGAAAAAAATCTGCCCTCGACCAAAAAAATTTTTTTTGACTCAAATGTAACAACGGATGCTAGAATGTGGTTCGGGGTGGAATTCCATGCTTAAAAATGTTATTATTAGCTGTTTTTAAAAATCGAGTGTTTTTGCTCCCAGAGGAAGAAAACGCGTGATGCCGGGGTCAGAAAAAAATCTGCCCAGGACCAAAAAAATTTTTTTTTGACTCAAATGTAACAACGGATGCTAGAATGTGGTTCGGGGTGGAATTCCATGCTTAAAAATGTTATTATTAGCTGTTTTTAAAAATCGAGTGTTTTTGCTCCCAGAGGAAGAAAACGCGTGATGCCGGGGTCAGAAAAAAATCTGCCCAGGTCCCAAAAAAATTTTTTTTGACTCAAATGTAACAACGGATGCTAGAATGTGGTTCGGGGTGGAATTCCATGCTTAAAAATGTTATTATTAGCTGTTTTTAAAAATCGAGTGTTTTTGCTCCCAGAGGAAGAAAACGCGTGATGCCGGGGTCAGAAAAAAATCTGCCCAGGACCAAAAAAAATTTTTTTGACTCAAATGTAACAACGGATGCTAGAATGTGGTTCGGGGTGGAATTCCATGCTTAAAAATGTTATTATTAGCTGTTTTTAAAAATCGAGTGTTTTTGCTCCCAGAGGAAGAAAACGCGTGATGCCGGGGTCAGAAAAAACGCTGCCCAGGACCAAAAAAATTTTTTTGACTCAAATGTAACAACGGATGCTAGAATGTGGTTCGGGGTGGAATTCCATACTTAAAAATGTTATTATTAGCTGTTTTTAAAAATCGAGTGTTTTTGCTGCCCGAGGAAGAAAAGGCGTGATGCCGGGGTCAGAAAAAAATCTGCCCAGGACCAAAAAAAATTTTTTTTGACTCAAATGTAACAACGGATGCTAGAATGTGGTTCGGGGTGGAATTCCATGCTTAAAAATGTTATTATTAGCTGTTTTTAAAAATCGAGTGTTTTTCCTCCCAGAGGAAGAAAACGCGTGATGCCGGGGTCAGAAAAAAATCTGCCCAGGTCCAAAAAAAATTTTTTTGACTCAAATGTAACAACGGATGCTAGAATGTGGTTCGGGGTGGAATTCCATGCTTAAAAATGTTATTATTAGCTGTTTTTAAAAATCGAGTGTTTTTGCTCCCAGAGGAAGAAAACGCGTGATGCCGGGGTCAGAAAAAAATCTGCCCAGGACCAAAAAAAATTTTTTTGACTCAAATGTAACAACGGATGCTAGAATGTGGTTCGGGGTGGAATTCCATGCTTAAAAATGTTATTATTAGCTGTTTTTAAAAATCGAGTGTTTTTGCTGCCCGAGGAAGAAAACGCGTGATGCCGGGGTCAGAAAAAAATCTGTCCAGGACCAAAAAAATTTTTTTTTTGACTCAAATGTAACAACGGATGCTAGAATGTGGTTCGGGGTGGAATTCCATGCTTAAAAATGTTATTATTAGCTGTTTTTAAAAATCGAGTGTTTTTGCTCCCAGAGGAAGAAAACGCGTGATGCCGGGGTCAGAAAAAAATCTGCCCAGGACCAAAAAAATTTTTTTTGACTCAAATGTAACAACGGATGCTAGAATGTGGTTCGGGGTGGAATTCCATGCTTAAAAATGTTATTATTAGCTGTTTTTAAAAATCGAGTGTTTTTGCTCCGAGAGGAAGAAAACGCGTGATGCCGGGGTCAGAAAAAAATTTCCCCCGGAGCAAAAAAAATTTTGTTGACTCAAATGTAACAACGGATGCTAGAATGTGGTTCGGGGTGGAATTCCATGCTTCAAAATGTTATTATTAGCTGTTTTGAAAAATCGAGTGTTTTTGCTCCCAGAGGAAGAAAACGCGTGATGCCGGGGTCAGAAAAAAATCTGCCCAGGACCAAAAAAAATTTTTTTGACTCAAATGTAACAACAGATGCTAGAATGTGGTTCGGGGTGGAATTCCATGCTTAAAAATGTTATTATTAGCTGTTTTTAAAAATCGAGTGTTTTTGCTGCCCGAGGAAGAAAACGCGTGATGCCGGGGTCAGAAAAAAATCTGCCCTCGACCAAAAAGATTTTTTTTGACTCAAATGTAACAACGGATGCTAGAATGTGGTTCGGGGTGGAATTCCATGCTTAAAAATGTTATTATTAGCTGTTTTTAAAAATCGAGTGTTTTTGCTCCCAGAGGAAGAAAACGCGTGATGCCGGGGTCAGAAAAAAATCTGCCCAGGACCAAAAAAATTTTTTTTTGACTCAAATGTAACAACGGATGCTAGAATGTGGTTCGGGGTGGAATTCCATGCTTAAAAATGTTATTATTAGCTGTTTTTAAAAATCGAGTGTTTTTGCTCCCAGAGGAAGAAAACGCGTGATGCCGGGGTCAGAAAAAAATCTGCCCAGGTCCCAAAAAATTTTTTTTGACTCAAATGTAACAACGGATGCTAGAATGTGGTTCGGGGTGGAATTCCATGCTTAAAAATGTTATTATTAGCTGTTTTTAAAAATCGAGTGTTTTTGCTCCCAGAGGAAGAAAACGCGTGATGCCGGGGTCAGAAAAAAATCTGCCCAGGACCAAAAAAAATTTTTTTGACTCAAATGTAACAACGGATGCTAGAATGTGGTTCGGGGTGGAATTCCATGCTTAAAAATGTTATTATTAGCTGTTTTTAAAAATCGAGTGTTTTTGCTCCCAGAGGAAGAAAACGCGTGATGCCGGGGTCAGAAAAAACGCTGCCCAGGACCAAAAAAATTTTTTTGACTCAAATGTAACAACGGATGCTAGAATGTGGTTCGGGGTGGAATTCCATACTTAAAAATGTTATTATTAGCTGTTTTTAAAAATCGAGTGTTTTTGCTGCCCGAGGAAGAAAAGGCGTGATGCCGGGGTCAGAAAAAAATCTGCCCAGGACCAAAAAAAAATTTTTTTGACTCAAATGTAACAACGGATGCTAGAATGTGGTTCGGGGTGGAATTCCATGCTTAAAAATGTTATTATTAGCTGTTTTTAAAAATCGAGTGTTTTTCCTCCCAGAGGAAGAAAACGCGTGATGCCGGGGTCAGAAAAAAATCTGCCCAGGACCAAAAAAAATTTTTTTGACTCAAATGTAACAACGGATGCTAGAATGTGGTTCGGGGTGGAATTCCATGCTTAAAAATGTTATTATTAGCTGTTTTTAAAAATCGAGTGTTTTTGCTGCCCGAGGAAGAAAACGCGTGATGCCGGGGTCAGAAAAAAATCTGTCCAGGACCAAAAAAATTTTTTTTTGACTCAAATGTAACAACGGATGCTAGAATGTGGTTCGGGGTGGAATTCCATGCTTAAAAATGTTATTATTAGCTGTTTTTAAAAATCGAGTGTTTTTGCTCCCAGAGGAAGAAAACGCGTGATGCCGGGGTCAGAAAAAAATCTGCCCAGGACCAAAAAAATTTTTTTTGACTCAAATGTAACAACGGATGCTAGAATGTGGTTCGGGGTGGAATTCCATGCTTAAAAATGTTATTATTAGCTGTTTTTAAAAATCGAGTGTTTTTGCTCCGAGAGGAAGAAAACGCGTGATGCCGGGGTCAGAAAAAAATTTCCCCCGGAGCAAAAAAAATTTTGTTGACTCAAATGTAACAACGGATGCTAGAATGTGGTTCGGGGTGGAATTCCATGCTTCAAAATGTTATTATTAGCTGTTTTGAAAAATCGAGTGTTTTTGCTCCCAGAGGAAGAAAACGCGTGATGCCGGGGTCAGAAAAAAATCTGCCCAGGACCAAAAAAAATTTTTTTGACTCAAATGTAACAACAGATGCTAGAATGTGGTTCGGGGTGGAATTCCATGCTTAAAAATGTTATTATTAGCTGTTTTTAAAAATCGAGTGTTTTTGCTGCCCGAGGAAGAAAACGCGTGATGCCGGGGTCAGAAAAAAATCTGCCCTCGACCAAAAAAATTTTTTTTGACTCAAATGTAACAACGGATGCTAGAATGTGGTTCGGGGTGGAATTCCATGCTTAAAAATGTTATTATTAGCTGTTTTTAAAAATCGAGTGTTTTTGCTCCCAGAGGAAGAAAACGCGTGATGCCGGGGTCAGAAAAAAATCTGCCCAGGACCAAAAAAATTTTTTTTTGACTCAAATGTAACAACGGATGCTAGAATGTGGTTCGGGGTGGAATTCCATGCTTAAAAATGTTATTATTAGCTGTTTTTAAAAATCGAGTGTTTTTTGCTCCCAGAGGAAGAAAACGCGTGATGCCGGGGGTCAGAAAAAAATCTGCCCAGGTCCCAAAAAATTTTTTTTGACTCAAATGTAACAACGGATGCTAGAATGTGGTTCGGGGTGGAATTCCATGCTTAAAAATGTTATTATTAGCTGTTTTTAAAAATCGAGTGTTTTTGCTCCCAGAGGAAGAAAACGCGTGATGCCGGGGTCAGAAAAAAATCTGCCCAGGACCAAAAAAAATTTTTTTGACTCAAATGTAACAACGGATGCTAGAATGTGGTTCGGGGTGGAATTCCATGCTTAAAAATGTTATTATTAGCTGTTTTTAAAAATCGAGTGTTTTTGCTCCCAGAGGAAGAAAACGCGTGATGCCGGGGTCAGAAAAAACGCTGCCCAGGACCAAAAAAATTTTTTTGACTCAAATGTAACAACGGATGCTAGAATGTGGTTCGGGGTGGAATTCCATACTTAAAAATGTTATTATTAGCTGTTTTTAAAAATCGAGTGTTTTTGCTGCCCGAGGAAGAAAAGGCGTGATGCCGGGGTCAGAAAAAAAATCTGCCCAGGACCAAAAAAAAATTTTTTTGACTCAAATGTAACAACGGATGCTAGAATGTGGTTCGGGGTGGAATTCCATGCTTAAAAATGTTATTATTAGCTGTTTTTAAAAATCGAGTGTTTTTCCTCCCAGAGGAAGAAAACGCGTGATGCCGGGGTCAGAAAAAAATCTGCCCAGGTCCAAAAAAAATTTTTTTTGACTCAAATGTAACAACGGATGCTAGAATGTGGTTCGGGGTGGAATTCCATGCTTAAAAATGTTATTATTAGCTGTTTTTAAAAATCGAGTGTTTTTGCTCCCAGAGGAAGAAAACGCGTGATGCCGGGGTCAGAAAAAAATCTGCCCAGGACCAAAAAAAATTTTTTTGACTCAAATGTAACAACGGATGCTAGAATGTGGTTCGGGGTGGAATTCCATGCTTAAAAATGTTATTATTAGCTGTTTTTAAAAATCGAGTGTTTTTGCTGCCCGAGGAAGAAAACGCGTGATGCCGGGGTCAGAAAAAAATCTGTCCAGGACCAAAAAAATTTTTTTTTGACTCAAATGTAACAACGGATGCTAGAATGTGGTTCGGGGTGGAATTCCATGCTTAAAAATGTTATTATTAGCTGTTTTTAAAAATCGAGTGTTTTTGCTCCCAGAGGAAGAAAACGCGTGATGCCGGGGTCAGAAAAAAATCTGCCCAGGACCAAAAAAATTTTTTTTGACTCAAATGTAACAACGGATGCTAGAATGTGGTTCGGGGTGGAATTCCATGCTTAAAAATGTTATTATTAGCTGTTTTTAAAAATCGAGTGTTTTTGCTCCGAGAGGAAGAAAACGCGTGATGCCGGGGTCAGAAAAAAATTTCCCACGGAGCAAAAAAAATTTTGTTGACTCAAATGTAACAACGGATGCTAGAATGTGGTTCGGGGTGGAATTCCATGCTTCAAAATGTTATTATTAGCCGTTTTGAAAAATCGAGTGTTTTTGCTCCCAGAGGAAGAAAACGCGTGATGCCGGGGTCAGAAAAAAATCTGCCCAGGACCAAAAAAAATTTTTTTGACTCAAATGTAACAACAGATGCTAGAATGTGGTTCGGGGTGGAATTCCATGCTTAAAAATGTTATTATTAGCTGTTTTTAAAAATCGAGTGTTTTTGCTGCCCGAGGAAGAAAACGCGTGATGCCGGGGTCAGAAAAAAATCTGCCCTCGACCAAAAAAATTTTTTTTGACTCAAATGTAACAACGGATGCTAGAATGTGGTTCGGGGTGGAATTCCATGCTTAAAAATGTTATTATTAGCTGTTTTTAAAAATCGAGTGTTTTTGCTCCCAGAGGAAGAAAACGCGTGATGCCGGGGTCAGAAAAAAATCTGCCCAGGACCAAAAAAATTTTTTTTTGACTCAAATGTAACAACGGATGCTAGAATGTGGTTCGGGGTGGAATTCCATGCTTAAAAATGTTATTATTAGCTGTTTTTAAAAATCGAGTGTTTTTGCTCCCAGAGGAAGAAAACGCGTGATGCCGGGGTCAGAAAAAAATCTGCCCAGGTCCCAAAAAATTTTTTTTGACTCAAATGTAACAACGGATGCTAGAATGTGGTTCGGGGTGGAATTCCATGCTTAAAAATGTTATTATTAGCTGTTTTTAAAAATCGAGTGTTTTTGCTCCCAGAGGAAGAAAACGCGTGATGCCGGGGTCAGAAAAAAATCTGCCCAGGTCCAAAAAAAAATTTTTTTGACTCAAATGTAACAACGGATGCTAGAATGTGGTTCGGGGTGGAATTCCATGCTTAAAAATGTTATTATTAGCTGTTTTTAAAAATCGAGTGTTTTTGCTCCCAGAGGAAGAAAACGCGTGATGCCGGGGTCAGAAAAAAATCTGCCCAGGACCAAAAAAAATTTTTTTGACTCAAATGTAACAACGGATGCTAGAATGTGGTTCGGGGTGGAATTCCATGCTTAAAAATGTTATTATTAGCTGTTTTTAAAAATCGAGTGTTTTTGCTCCCAGAGGAAGAAAACGCGTGATGCCGGGGTCAGAAAAAACGCTGCCCAGGACCAAAAAAATTTTTTTTTTGACTCAAATGTAACAACGGATGCTAGAATGTGGTTCGGGGTGGAATTCCATGCTTAAAAATGTTATTATTAGCTGTTTTTAAAAATCGAGTGTTTTTGCTGCCCGAGGAAGAAAACGCGTGATGCCGGGGTCAGAAAAAACGTTGCCCAGGACCAAAAATTTTTTTTTGACTCAAATGTAACAACGGATGCTAGAATGTGGTTCGGGGTGGAATTCCATGCTTAAAAATGTTATTATTAGGTGTTTTTAAAAATCGAGTGTTTTTGCTCCCAGAGGAAGAAAACGCGTGATGCCGGAGTCAGAAAAAAATCTGCCCAGTACCAAAAAAATTTTTTTTGACTCAAATGTAACAACGGATGCTAGAATGTGGTTCGGGGTGGAATTCCATGCTTAAAAATTTTATTATTAGGTGTTTTTAAAAATCGAGTGTTTTTGCTCCCAGAGGAAGAAAACGCGTGATGCCGGAGTCAGAAAAAAATCTGCCCAGGACCAAAAAAATTTTTTTTGACTCAAATGTAACAACAGATGCTAGAATGTGGTTTGGGGTGGAATTCCATCCTTAAAAATGTTATTATTAACTGTTTTTAAAAATCGAGTGTTTTTGCTCCCAGAGGAAGAAAACGCGTGATGCCGGGGTCAGAAAAAAATCTGCCCAGGACCAAAAAAATTTTTTTTTGACTCAAATGTAACAACGGATGCTAGAATGTGGTTCGGGGGTGGAATTCCATGCTTAAAAATGTTATTATTAGCTGTTTTTAAAAATCGAGTGTTTTTGCTCCCAGAGGAAGAAAACGCGTGATGCCGGGGTCAGAAAAAAATCTGCCCAGGTCCCAAAAAATTTTTTTTGACTCAAATGTAACAACGGATGCTAGAATGTGGTTCGGGGTGGAATTCCATGCTTAAAAATGTTATTATTAGCTGTTTTTAAAAATCGAGTGTTTTTGCTCCCAGAGGAAGAAAACGCGTGATGCCGGGGTCAGAAAAAAATCTGCCCAGGACCAAAAAAAATTTTTTTGACTCAAATGTAACAACGGATGCTAGAATGTGGTTCGGGGTGGAATTCCATGCTTAAAAATGTTATTATTAGCTGTTTTTAAAAATCGAGTGTTTTTGCTCCCAGAGGAAGAAAACGCGTGATGCCGGGGTCAGAAAAAACGCTGCCCAGGACCAAAAAATTTTTTTTGACTCAAATGTAACAACGGATGCTAGAATGTGGTTCGGGGTGGAATTCCATACTTAAAAATGTTATTATTAGCTGTTTTTAAAAATCGAGTGTTTTTGCTCCCAGAGGAAGAAAACGCGTGATGCCTGGGTCAGAAAAAAATCTGCCCAGGACCAAAAAAATTTTTTTTTGACTCAAATGTAACAACGGATGCTAGAATGTGGTTCGGGGGTGGAATTCCATGCTTAAAAATGTTATTATTAGCTGTTTTTTAAAAATCGAGTGTTTTTGCTCCCAGAGGAAGAAAACGCGTGATGCCGGGGTCAGAAAAAACGCTGCCCAGGACCAAAAAAATTTTTTTTGACTCAAATGTAACAACGGATTGCTAGAATGTGGTTCGGGGTGGAATTCCATGCTTAAAAAATGTTTATTATTAGCTGTTTTTAAAAATCGAGTGTTTTTTGCTGCCCGAGGAAGAAAACGCGTGATGCCGGGGTCAGAAAAAAATCTGCCCAGGTCCAAAAAAAATTTTTTTTGACTCAAATGTAACAACGGATGCTAGAATGTGGTTCGGGGTGGAATTCCATGCTTAAAAATGTTATTATTAGCTGTTTTTAAAAATCGATTGTTTTTTGCTCCCAGAGGAAGAAAACGCGTGATGCCGGGGTCAGAAAAAACGCTGCCCAGGACCAAAAATTTTTTTTTTGACTCAAATGTAACAACGGATTGCTAGAAATGTGGTTCGGGGTGGAATTCCATGCTTAAAAAATGTTATTATTAGGTGTTTTTAAAAATCGAGTGTTTTTGCTCCCAGAGGAAGAAAACGCGTGATGCCGGGGTCAGAAAAAAAATCTGCCCCGGAGCAAAAAAAATTTTTTTTGACTCAAATGTAACAACGGATGCTAGAATGTGGTTCGGGGTGGAATTCCATGCTTAAAAATTTTATTATTAGGTGTTTTTAAAAATCGAGTGTTTTTTCTCCCAGAGGGAGAAAACGCGTGATGCCGGAGTCAGAAAAACATCTGCCCAGTACCAAAAAAATTTTTTTTGACTCAAATGTTACAACAGATGCTAGAATGTGGTTTGGGGTGGAATTCCATCCTTAAAAATGTTATTATTAACTGTTTTTAAAAATCGAGTGTTTTTGCTCCCAGAGGAAGAAAACGCGTGATGCCGGGGTCAGAAAAAAATCTGCCCAGGACCAAAAAATTTTTTTTTGACTCAAATGTAACAACGGATGCTAGAATGTGGTTCGGGGTGGAATTCCATGCTTAAAAATGTTATTATTAGCTGTTTTTAAAAATCGAGTGTTTTTCCTCCCAGAGGAAGAAAACGCGTGATGCCGGGGTCAGAAAAAAATCTGCCCAGGACCAAAAAAATTTTTTTTGACTCAAATGTAACAACGGATGCTAGAATGTGGTTCGGGGTGGAATTCCATGCTTAAAAATGTTATTATTAGCTGTTTTTAAAAATCGAGTGTTTTTGCTGCCCGAGGAAGAAAACGCGTGATGCCGGGGTCAGAAAAAAATCTGCCCAGGACCAAAAAATTTTTTTTTGACTCAGATGTAACAACGGATGCTAGAATGTGGTTCCGGGTGGAATTCCATGCTTAAAAATGTTATTATTAGCTGTTTTTAAAAATCGAGTGTTTTTGCTCCCAGAGGAAGAAAACGCGTGATGCCGGGGTCAGAAAAAAATCTGCCCAGGACCAAAAATTTTTTTTTGACTCAAATGTAACAACGGATGCTAGAATGTGGTTCGGGGTGGAATTCCATGCTTAAAAATGTTATTATTAGCTGTTTTTAAAAATCGAGTGTTTTTCCTCCCAGAGGAAGAAAACGCGTGATGCCGGGGTCAGAAAAAAATCTGCCCAGGACCAAAAAAATTTTTTTTGACTCAAATGTAACAACGGATGCTAGAATGTGGTTCGGGGTGGAATTCCATGCTTAAAAATGTTATTATTAGCTGTTTTTAAAAATCGAGTGTTTTTGCTCCCAGAGGAAGAAAACGCGTGATGCCGGGGTCAGAAAAAAATCTGCCCAGGACCAAAAAAATTTTTTTTGACTCAAATGTAACAACGGATGCTAGAATGTGGTTCGGGGTGGAATTCCATGCTTAAAAATGTTATTATTAGCTGTTTTTAAAAATCGAGTGTTTTTGCTGCCCGAGGAAGAAAACGCGTGATGCCGGGGTCAGAAAAAAATCTGCCCAGGACCAAAAAATTTTTTTTTGACTCAGATGTAACAACGGATGCTAGAATGTGGTTCGGGGTGGAATTCCATGCTTAAAAATGTTATTATTAGCTGTTTTTAAAAATCGAGTGTTTTTGCTCCCAGAGGAAGAAAACGCGTGATGCCGGAGTCAGAAAAAAATCTGCCCAGGACCAAAAAAATTTTTTTTGACTCAAATGTAACAACGGATGCTAGAATGTGGTTCGGGGTGGAATTCCATGCTTAAAAATGTTATTATTAGCTGTTTTTAAAAATCGAGTGTTTTTGCTCCCAGAGGAAGAAAACGCGTGATGCCGGGGTCAGAAAAAAATCTGCCCAGGTCCAAAAAATTTTTTTTTGACTCAAATGTAACAACGGATGCTAGAATGTGGTTCGGGGTGGAATTCCATGCTTAAAAATGTTATTATTAGCTGTTTTTAAAAATCGAGTGTTTTTGCTCCCAGAGGAAGAAAACGCGTGATGCCGGGGTCAGAAAAAAATCTGCCCAGGACCAAAAAATTTTTTTTTGACTCAGATGTAACAACGGATGCTAGAATGTGGTTCGGGGTGGAATTCCATGCTTAAAAATGTTATTATTAGCTGTTTTTAAAAATCGAGTGTTTTTGCTCCCAGAGGAAGAAAAACGCGTGATGCCGGGGTCAGAAAAAACGCTGCCCAGGACCAAAAATTTTTTTTTGACTCAAATGTAACAACGGATGCTAGAATGTGGTTCGGGGTGGAATTCCATGCTTAAAAATTTTATTATTAGGTGTTTTTAAAAATCGAGTGTTTTTGCTCCCAGAGGAAGAAAACGCGTGATGCCGGAGTTAGAAAAAAATCTGCCCAGTACCAAAAAAATTTTTTTTTTGACTCAAATGTAACAACGGATGCTAGAATGTGGTTCGGGGTGGAATTCCATGCTTAAAAATGTTATTATTAGCTGTTTTTAAAAATCGAGTGTTTTTGCTCCCAGAGGAAGAAAAACGCGTGATGCCGGGGTCAGAAAAAAATCTGCCCAGGTCCCAAAAAAATTTTTTTGACTCAAATGTAACAACGGATGCTAGAATGTGGTTCGGGGTGGAATTCCATGCTTAAAAATGTTATTATTAGCTGTTTTTAAAAAATCGAGTGTTTTTGCTCCCAGAGGAAGAAAACGCGTGATGCCGGGGTCAGAAAAAAATCTGCCCAGGTCCCAAAAAATTTTTTTTGACTCAAATGTAACAACGGATGCTAGAATGTGGTTCGGGGTGGAATTCCATGCTTAAAAATGTTATTATTAGCTGT
The DNA here is from genome assembly GCF_029215685.1 of Pituophis catenifer annectens. NCBI lineage: Eukaryota > Metazoa > Chordata > Lepidosauria > Squamata > Colubridae > Pituophis > Pituophis catenifer. The sequence goes on along the minus strand of NW_027256990.1, from coordinate 82,215 downwards.
TTTTAAAAATCGAGTGTTTTTGCTCCCAGAGGAAGAAAACGCGTGATGCCGGGGTCAGAAAAAAATCTGCCCAGGACCAAAAAAAATTTTTTTGACTCAAATGTAACAACGGATGCTAGAATGTGGTTCGGGGTGGGAATTCCATGCTTAAAAATGTTATTATTAGCTGTTTTTAAAAATCGAGTGTTTTTGCTCCCAGAGGAAGAAAACGCGTGATGCCGGGGTCAGAAAAAAATCTGCCCAGGTCCCAAAAAATTTTTTTTGACTCAAATGTAACAACGGATGCTAGAATGTGGTTCGGGGTGGAATTCCATGCTTAAAAATGTTATTATTAGCTGTTTTTAAAAATCGAGTGTTTTTGCTCCCAGAGGAAGAAAACGCGTGATGCCGGGGTCAGAAAAAAATCTGCCCAGGACCAAAAAAAATTTTTTTGACTCAAATGTAACAACGGATGCTAGAATGTGGTTCGGGGTGGAATTCCATGCTTAAAAATGTTATTATTAGCTGTTTTTAAAAATCGAGTGTTTTTGCTCCCAGAGGAAGAAAACGCGTGATGCCGGGGTCAGAAAAAACGCTGCCCAGGACCAAAAAAATTTTTTTGACTCAAATGTAACAACGGATGCTAGAATGTGGTTCGGGGTGGAATTCCATACTTAAAAATGTTATTATTAGCTGTTTTTAAAAATCGAGTGTTTTTGCTGCCCGAGGAAGAAAACGCGTGATGCCGGGGTCAGAAAAAAATCTGCCCAGGACCAAAAAAATTTTTTTTTGACTCAAATGTAACAACGGATGCTAGAATGTGGTTCGGGGTGGAATTCCATGCTTAAAAATGTTATTATTAGCTGTTTTTAAAAATCGAGTGTTTTTGCGGCCCGAGGAAGAAAACGCGTGATGCCGGGGTCAGAAAAAAATCTGCCCAGGACCAAAAAAATTTTTTTTGACTCAAATGTAACAACGGATGCTAGAATGTGGTTCGGGGTGGAATTCCATGCTTAAAAATGTTATTATTAGCTGTTTTTAAAAATCGAGTGTTTTTGCTCCCAGAGGAAGAAAACGCGTGATGCCGGGGTCAGAAAAAAATCTGCCCAGGTCCAAAAAATTTTTTTTTGACTCAAATGTAACAACGGATGCTAGAATGTGGTTCGGGGTGGAATTCCATGCTTAAAAATGTTATTATTAGGTGTTTTTAAAAATCGAGTGTTTTTGCTCCGAGAGGAAGAAAACGCGTGATGCCGGGGTCAGAAAAAAATCTGCCCCGGAGCAAAAAAAATTTTTTTGACTCAAATGTAACAACGGATGCTAGAATGTGGTTCGGGGTGGAATTCCATGCTTAAAAATTTTATTATTAGGTGTTTTTAAAAATCGAGTGTTTTTTCTCCCAGAGGGAGAAAACGCGTGATGCCGGAGTCAGAAAAAAATCTGCCCAGTACCAAAAAAAATTTTTTTGACTCAAATGTAACAACAGATGCTAGAATGTGGTTTGGGGTGGAATTCCATCCTTAAAAATGTTATTATTAACTGTTTTTAAAAATCGAGTGTTTTTGCTCCCAGAGGAAGAAAACGCGTGATGCCGGGGTCAGAAAAAAATCTGCCCAGGACCAAAAAAATTTTTTTTGACTCAAATGTAACAACGGATGCTAGAATGTGGTTCGGGGTGGAATTCCATGCTTAAAAATGTTATTATTAGCTGTTTTTAAAAATCGAGTGTTTTTCCTCCCAGAGGAAGAAAACGCGTGATGCCGGGGTCAGAAAAAAATCTGCCCCGGAGCAAAAAAAATTTTTTTGACTCAAATGTAACAACGGATGCTAGAATGTGGTTCGGGGTGGAATTCCATGCTTAAAAATGTTATTATTAGCTGTTTTTAAAAATCGAGTGTTTTTGCTGCCCGAGGAAGAAAACGCGTGATGCCGGGGTCAGAAAAAAATCTGCCCAGGTCCCAAAAAATTTTTTTTGACTCAAATGTAACAACGGATGCTAGAATGTGGTTCGGGGTGGAATTCCATGCTTAAAAATGTTATTATTAGCTGTTTTTAAAAATCGAGTGTTTTTGCTGCCCGAGGAAGAAAACGCGTGATGCCGGGGTCAGAAAAAACGCTGCCCAGGACCAAAAAATTTTTTTTGACTCAAATGTAACAACGGATGCTAGAATGTGGTTCGGGGTGGAATTCCATGCTTAAAAATGTTATTATTAGCTGTTTTTAAAAATGGAGTGTTTTTGCGGCCCGAGGAAGAAAACGCGTGATGCCGGGGTCAGAAAAAAATCTGCCCAGGACCAAAAAAATTTTTTTTGACTCAAATGTAACAACGGATGCTAGAATGTGGTTCGGGGTGGAATTCCATGCTTAAAAATGTTATTATTAGCTGTTTTTAAAAATCGAGTGTTTTTGCTCCCAGAGGAAGAAAACGCGTGATGCCGGGGTCAGAAAAAAATCTGCCCAGGTCCAAAAAATTTTTTTTTGACTCAAATGTAACAACGGATGCTAGAATGTGGTTCGGGGTGGAATTCCATGCTTAAAAATGTTATTATTAGCTGTTTTTAAAAATCGAGTGTTTTTGCTCCCAGAGGAAGAAAACGCGTGATGCCGGGGTCAGAAAAAAATCTGCCCAGGACCAAAAAAATTTTTTTTGACTCAAATGTAACAACGGATGCTAGAATGTGGTTCGGGATGGAATTCCATCCTTAAAAATGTTATTATTAGCTGTTTTTCAAAATCGAGTGTTTTTGCTCCCAGAGGAAGAAAACGCGTGATGCCGGGGTCAGAAAAAAATCTGCCCAGGACCAAAAAAAATTTTTTTTGACTCAAATGTAAGAACGGATGCTAGAATGTGGTTCGGGGTGGAATTCCATGCTTAAAAATGTTATTATTAGCTGTTTTTAAAAATCGAGTGTTTTTGCTCCCAGAGGAAGAAAACGCGTGATGCCGGGGTCAGAAAAAAATCTGCCCAGGACCAAAAAAATTTTTTTGACTCAAATGTAACAACGGATGCTAGAATGTGGTTCGGGGTGGAATTCCATGCTTCAAAATGTTATTATTAGCTGTTTTTAAAAATCGAGTGTTTTTGCTCCCAGAGGAAGAAAACGCGTGATGCCGGGGTCAGAAAAAAATCTGCCCAGGTCCAAAAAAAATTTTTTTGACTCAAATGTAACAACGGATGCTAGAATGTGGTTCGGGGTGGAATTCCATGCTTAAAAATGTTATTATTAGCTGTTTTTAAAAATCGAGTGTTTTTGCTCCCAGAGGAAGAAAACGCGTGATGCCGGGGTCAGAAAAAAATCTGCCCAGGACCAAAAAAAATTTTTTTTGACTCAAATGTAAGAACGGATGCTAGAATGTGGTTCGGGGTGGAATTCCATGCTTAAAAATGTTATTATTAGCTGTTTTTAAAAATCGAGTGTTTTTGCTCCCAGAGGAAGAAAACGCGTGATGCCGGGGTCAGAAAAAAATCTGCCCAGGACCAAAAAAATTTTTTTTTGACTCAAATGTAACAACGGATGCTAGAATGTGGTTCGGGGTGGAATTCCATGCTTAAAAATGTTATTATTAGCTGTTTTTAAAAATCGAGTGTTTTTGCTCCCAGAGGAAGAATACGCGTGATGCCGGGGTCAGAAAAAACGCTGCCCAGGACCAAAAAATTTTTTTTGACTCAAATGTAACAACGGATGCTAGAATGTGGTTCGGGGTGGAATTCCATGCTTAAAAATGTTATTATTAGCTGTTTTTAAAAATTGAGTGTTTTTGCTGCCCGAGGAAGAAAACGCGTTATGCCGGGATCAGAAAAAAATCTGCCCAGGACCAAAAAAATTTTTTTTGACTCAAATGTAACAACGGATTCTAGAATGTGGTTCGGGGTGGAATTCCATGCTTAAAAATGTTATTATTAGCTGTTTTTAAAAATCGAGTGTTTTTGCTCCCAGAGGAAGAAAACGCGTGATGCCGGGGTCAGAAAAAAATCTGCCCAGGAGCAAAAAAAAATTTTTTGACTCAAATGTAACAACGGATGCTAGAATGTGGTCCGGGGTGGAATTCCATGCTTAAAAATGTTATTATTAGCTGTTTTTAAAAATCGAGTGTTTTTGCTCCCAGAGGAAGAAAACGCGTGATGCCGGGGTCAGAAAAAAATCTGCCCAGGACCAAAAAAATTTTTTTTGACTCAAATGTAACAACGGATGCTAGAATGTGGTTCGGGGTGGAATTCCATGCTTAAAAATGTTATTATTAGCTGTTTTTAAAAATCGAGTGTTTTTGCTCCCAGAGGAAGAAAACGCGTGATGCCGGGGTCAGAAAAAACGCTGCCCAGGACCAAAAATTTTTTTTTGACTCAAATGTAACAACGGATGCTAGAATGTGGTTCGGGGTGGAATTCCATGCTTAAAAATGTTATTATTAGCTGTTTTTAAAAAATCGAGTGTTTTTTGCTCCCAGAGGAAGAAAACGCGTGATGCCGGGGTCAGAAAAAACGCTGCCCAGGACCAAAAAAATTTTTTTGACTCAAATGTAACAACGGATGCTAGAATGTGGTTCGGGGTGGAATTCCATACTTAAAAATGTTATTATTAGCTGTTTTTAAAAATCGAGTGTTTTTGCTGCCCGAGGAAGAAAACGCGTGATGCCGGGGTCAGAAAAAAATCTGCCCAGGACCAAAAAAATTTTTTTTTGACTCAAATGTAACAACGGATGCTAGAATGTGGTTCGGGGTGGAATTCCATGCTTAAAAATGTTATTATTAGCTGTTTTTAAAAATCGAGTGTTTTTGCGGCCCGAGGAAGAAAACGCGTGATGCCGGGGTCAGAAAAAAATCTGCCCAGGACCAAAAAAATTTTTTTTGACTCAAATGTAACAACGGATGCTAGAATGTGGTTCGGGGTGGAATTCCATGCTTAAAAATGTTATTATTAGCTGTTTTTAAAAATCGAGTGTTTTTGCTCCCAGAGGAAGAAAACGCGTGATGCCGGGGTCAGAAAAAAATCTGCCCAGGTCCAAAAAATTTTTTTTTGACTCAAATGTAACAACGGATGCTAGAATGTGGTTCGGGGTGGAATTCCATGCTTAAAAATGTTATTATTAGGTGTTTTTAAAAATCGAGTGTTTTTGCTCCGAGAGGAAGAAAACGCGTGATGCCGGGGTCAGAAAAAAATCTGCCCCGGAGCAAAAAAAATTTTTTTGACTCAAATGTAACAACGGATGCTAGAATGTGGTTCGGGGTGGAATTCCATGCTTAAAAATTTTATTATTAGGTGTTTTTAAAAATCGAGTGTTTTTTCTCCCAGAGGGAGAAAACGCGTGATGCCGGAGTCAGAAAAAAATCTGCCCAGTACCAAAAAAAATTTTTTTGACTCAAATGTAACAACAGATGCTAGAATGTGGTTTGGGGTGGAATTCCATCCTTAAAAATGTTATTATTAACTGTTTTTAAAAATCGAGTGTTTTTGCTCCCAGAGGAAGAAAACGCGTGATGCCGGGGTCAGAAAAAAATCTGCCCAGGACCAAAAAAATTTTTTTTGACTCAAATGTAACAACAGATGCTAGAATGTGGTTCGGGGTGGAATTCCATGCTTAAAAATGTTATTATTAGCTGTTTTTAAAAATCGAGTGTTTTTCCTCCCAGAGGAAGAAAACGCGTGATGCCGGGGTCAGAAAAAAATCTGCCCCGGAGCAAAAAAAATTTTTTTGACTCAAATGTAACAACGGATGCTAGAATGTGGTTCGGGGTGGAATTCCATGCTTAAAAATGTTATTATTAGCTGTTTTTAAAAATCGAGTGTTTTTGCTGCCCGAGGAAGAAAACGCGTGATGCCGGGGTCAGAAAAAAATCTGCCCAGGTCCCAAAAAATTTTTTTTGACTCAAATGTAACAACGGATGCTAGAATGTGGTTCGGGGTGGAATTCCATGCTTAAAAATGTTATTATTAGCTGTTTTTAAAAATCGAGTGTTTTTGCTGCCCGAGGAAGAAAACGCGTGATGCCGGGGTCAGAAAAAACGCTGCCCAGGACCAAAAAATTTTTTTTGACTCAAATGTAACAACGGATGCTAGAATGTGGTTCGGGGTGGAATTCCATGCTTAAAAATGTTATTATTAGCTGTTTTTAAAAATCGAGTGTTTTTGCGGCCCGAGGAAGAAAACGCGTGATGCCGGGGTCAGAAAAAAATCTGCCCAGGACCAAAAAAATTTTTTTTGACTCAAATGTAACAACGGATGCTAGAATGTGGTTCGGGGTGGAATTCCATGCTTAAAAATGTTATTATTAGCTGTTTTTAAAAATCGAGTGTTTTTGCTCCCAGAGGAAGAAAACGCGTGATGCCGGGGTCAGAAAAAAATCTGCCCAGGTCCAAAAAATTTTTTTTTGACTCAAATGTAACAACGGATGCTAGAATGTGGTTCGGGGTGGAATTCCATGCTTAAAAATGTTATTATTAGCTGTTTTTAAAAATCGAGTGTTTTTGCTCCCAGAGGAAGAAAACGCGTGATGCCGGGGTCAGAAAAAAATCTGCCCAGGACCAAAAAAATTTTTTTTGACTCAAATGTAACAACGGATGCTAGAATGTGGTTCGGGATGGAATTGCATCCTTAAAAATGTTATTATTAGCTGTTTTTCAAAATCGAGTGTTTTTGCTCCCAGAGGAAGAAAACGCGTGATGCCGGGGTCAGAAAAAAATCTGCCCAGGACCAAAAAAAATTTTTTTTGACTCAAATGTAAGAACGGATGCTAGAATGTGGTTCGGGGTGGAATTCCATGCTTAAAAATGTTATTATTAGCTGTTTTTAAAAATCGAGTGTTTTTGCTCCCAGAGGAAGAAAACGCGTGATGCCGGGGTCAGAAAAAAATCTGCCCAGGACCAAAAAAATTTTTTTGACTCAAATGTAACAACGGATGCTAGAATGTGGTTCGGGGTGGAATTCCATGCTTCAAAATGTTATTATTAGCTGTTTTTAAAAATCGAGTGTTTTTGCTCCCAGAGGAAGAAAACGCGTGATGCCGGGGTCAGAAAAAAATCTGCCCAGGTCCAAAAAAAATTTTTTTGACTCAAATGTAACAACGGATGCTAGAATGTGGTTCGGGGTGGAATTCCATGCTTAAAAATGTTATTATTAGCTGTTTTTAAAAATCGAGTGTTTTTGCTCCCAGAGGAAGAAAACGCGTGATGCCGGGGTCAGAAAAAAATCTGCCCAGGACCAAAAAAAATTTTTTTTGACTCAAATGTAAGAACGGATGCTAGAATGTGGTTCGGGGTGGAATTCCATGCTTAAAAATGTTATTATTAGCTGTTTTTAAAAATCGAGTGTTTTTGCTCCCAGAGGAAGAAAACGCGTGATGCCGGGGTCAGAAAAAAATCTGCCCAGGACCAAAAAAATTTTTTTTTGACTCAAATGTAACAACGGATGCTAGAATGTGGTTCGGGGTGGAATTCCATGCTTAAAAATGTTATTATTAGCTGTTTTTAAAAATCGAGTGTTTTTGCTCCCAGAGGAAGAATACGCGTGATGCCGGGGTCAGAAAAAACGCTGCCCAGGACCAAAAAATTTTTTTTGACTCAAATGTAACAACGGATGCTAGAATGTGGTTCGGGGTGGAATTCCATGCTTAAAAATGTTATTATTAGCTGTTTTTAAAAATTGAGTGTTTTTGCTGCCCGAGGAAGAAAACGCGTTATGCCGGGATCAGAAAAAAATCTGCCCAGGACCAAAAAAATTTTTTTTGACTCAAATGTAACAACGGATTCTAGAATGTGGTTCGGGGTGGAATTCCATGCTTAAAAATGTTATTATTAGCTGTTTTTAAAAATCGAGTGTTTTTGCTCCCAGAGGAAGAAAACGCGTGATGCCGGGGTCAGAAAAAAATCTGCCCAGGAGCAAAAAAAAATTTTTTGACTCAAATGTAACAACGGATGCTAGAATGTGGTTCGGGGTGGAATTCCATGCTTAAAAATGTTATTATTAGCTGTTTTTAAAAATCGAGTGTTTTTGCTCCCAGAGGAAGAAAACGCGTGATGCCGGGGTCAGAAAAAAATCTGCCCAGGACCAAAAAAATTTTTTTTGACTCAAATGTAACAACGGATGCTAGAATGTGGTTCGGGGTGGAATTCCATGCTTAAAAATGTTATTATTAGCTGTTTTTAAAAATCGAGTGTTTTTGCTCCCAGAGGAAGAAAACGCGTGATGCCGGGGTCAGAAAAAACGCTGCCCAGGACCAAAAATTTTTTTTTGACTCAAATGTAACAACGGATGCTAGAATGTGGTTCGGGGTGGAATTCCATGCTTAAAAATGTTATTATTAGCTGTTTTTAAAAATCGAGTATTTTTGCTGCCCGAGGAAGAAAACGCGTGATGCCGGGGTCAGAAAAAAATCTGCCCAGTACCAAAAAAATTTTTTTTGACTCAAATGTAACAACGGATGCTAGAATGTGGTTCGGGGTGAAATTCCATGCTTAAAAATGTTATTATTAGCTGTTTCTAAAAATCGAGTGTTTTTGCTCCCAGAGGAAGAAAACGCGTGATGCCGGGGTCAGAAAAAAATCTGCCCAGGTCCAAAAAATTTTTTTTGACTCAAATGTAACAACGGATGCTAGAATGTGGTTCGGGGTGGAATTCCATGCTTAAAAATGTTATTATTAGCTGTTTTTAAAAATCGAGTGTTTTTGCTGCCCGAGGAAGAAAACGCGTGATGCCGGGGTCAGAAAAAAATCTGCCCAGGACCAAAAAAATTTTTTTTGACTCAAATGTAACAACGGATGCTAGAATGTGGTTCGGGGTGGAATTCCATGCTTAAAAATGTTATTATTAGCTGTTTTTAAAAATCGAGTGTTTTTGCTGCCCGAGGAAGAAAACGCGTGATGCCGGGGTCAGAAAAAAATCTGTCCAGGACCAAAAAAATTTTTTTTTGACTCAAATGTAACAACGGATGCTAGAATGTGGTTCGGGGTGGAATTCCATGCTTAAAAATGTTATTATTAGCTGTTTTTAAAAATCGAGTGTTTTTGCTCCCAGAGGAAGAAAACGCGTGATGCCGGGGTCAGAAAAAAATCTGCCCAGGACCAAAAAAATTTTTTTTGACTCAAATGTAACAACGGATGCTAGAATGTGGTTCGGGGTGGAATTCCATGCTTAAAAATGTTATTATTAGCTGTTTTTAAAAATCGAGTGTTTTTGCTCCGAGAGGAAGAAAACGCGTGATGCCGGGGTCAGAAAAAAATTTCCCCCGGAGCAAAAAAAATTTTGTTGACTCAAATGTAACAACGGATGCTAGAATGTGGTTCGGGGTGGAATTCCATGCTTCAAAATGTTATTATTAGCTGTTTTGAAAAATCGAGTGTTTTTGCTCCCAGAGGAAGAAAACGCGTGATGCCGGGGTCAGAAAAAAATCTACCCAGGACCAAAAAAAATTTTTTTGACTCAAATGTAACAACAGATGCTAGAATGTGGTTCGGGGTGGAATTCCATGCTTAAAAATGTTATTATTAGCTGTTTTTAAAAATCGAGTGTTTTTGCTGCCCGAGGAAGAAAACGCGTGATGCCGGGGTCAGAAAAAAATCTGCCCAGGACCAAAAAAATTTTTTTTTGACTCAAATGTAACAACGGATGCTAGAATGTGGTTCGGGGTGGAATTCCATGCTTAAAAATGTTATTATTAGCTGTTTTTAAAAATCGAGTGTTTTTGCTCCCAGAGGAAGAAAACGCGTGATGCCGGGGTCAGAAAAAAATCTGCCCAGGACCAAAAAAATTTTTTTTGACTCAAATGTAACAACGGATGCTAGAATGTGGTTCGGGGTGGAATTCCATGCTTAAAAATGTTATTATTAGCTGTTTTTAAAAATCGAGTGTTTTTGCTCCCAGAGGAAGAAAACGCGTGATGCCGGGGTCAGAAAAAAATCTGCCCAGGACCAAAAAAATTTTTTTTGACTCAAATGTAACAACGGATGCTAGAATGTGGTTCGGGGTGGAATTCCATGCTTAAAAATGTTATTATTAGCTGTTTTTAAAAATCGAGTGTTTTTGCTCCGAGAGGAAGAAAACGCGTGATGCCGGGGTCAGAAAAAAATTTCCCCCGGAGCAAAAAAAATTTTGTTGACTCAAATGTAACAACGGATGCTAGAATGTGGTTCGGGGTGGAATTCCATGCTTCAAAATGTTATTATTAGCTGTTTTGAAAAATCGAGTGTTTTTGCTCCCAGAGGAAGAAAACGCGTGATGCCGGGGTCAGAAAAAAATCTGCCCAGGACCAAAAAAAATTTTTTTGACTCAAATGTAACAACAGATGCTAGAATGTGGTTCGGGGTGGAATTCCATGCTTAAAAATGTTATTATTAGCTGTTTTTAAAAATCGAGTTTTTTTGCTGTCCGAGGAAGAAAACGCGTGATGCCGGGGTCAGAAAAAAATCTGCCCTCGACCAAAAAAATTTTTTTTGACTCAAATGTAACAACGGATGCTAGAATGTGGTTCGGGGTGGAATTCCATGCTTAAAAATGTTATTATTAGCTGTTTTTAAAAATCGAGTGTTTTTGCTCCCAGAGGAAGAAAACGCGTGATGCCGGGGTCAGAAAAAAATCTGCCCAGGACCAAAAAAATTTTTTTTTGACTCAAATGTAACAACGGATGCTAGAATGTGGTTCGGGGTGGAATTCCATGCTTAAAAATGTTATTATTAGCTGTTTTTAAAAATCGAGTGTTTTTGCTCCCAGAGGAAGAAAACGCGTGATGCCGGGGTCAGAAAAAAATCTGCCCAGGACCAAAAAAATTTTTTTTGACTCAAATGTAACAACGGATGCTAGAATGTGGTTCGGGGTGGAATTCCATGCTTAAAAATGTTATTATTAGCTGTTTTTAAAAATCGAGTGTTTTTGCTCCCAGAGGAAGAAAACGCGTGATGCCGGGGTCAGAAAAAACGCTGCCCAGGACCAAAAAAATTTTTTTGACTCAAATGTAACAACGGATGCTAGAATGTGGTTCGGGGTGGAATTCCATACTTAAAAATGTTATTATTAGCTGTTTTTAAAAATCGAGTGTTTTTGCTGCCCGAGGAAGAAAAGGCGTGATGCCGGGGTCAGAAAAAAATCTGCCCAGGACCAAAAAAAATTTTTTTTGACTCAAATGTAACAACGGATGCTAGAATGTGGTTCGGGGTGGAATTCCATGCTTAAAAATGTTATTATTAGCTGTTTTTAAAAATCGAGTGTTTTTGCTCCCAGAGGAAGAAAACGCGTGATGCCGGGGTCAGAAAAAAATCTGCCCAGGTCCAAAAAAAATTTTTTTGACTCAAATGTAACAACGGATGCTAGAATGTGGTTCGGGGTGGAATTCCATGCTTAAAAATGTTATTATTAGCTGTTTTTAAAAATCGAGTGTTTTTGCTCCCAGAGGAAGAAAACGCGTGATGCCGGGGTCAGAAAAAAATCTGCCCAGGACCAAAAAAAATTTTTTTGACTCAAATGTAACAACGGATGCTAGAATGTGGTTCGGGGTGGAATTCCATGCTTAAAAATGTTATTATTAGCTGTTTTTAAAAATCGAGTGTTTTTGCTGCCCGAGGAAGAAAACGCGTGATGCCGGGGTCAGAAAAAAATCTGCCCTCGACCAAAAAAATTTTTTTTGACTCAAATGTAACAACGGATGCTAGAATGTGGTTCGGGGTGGAATTCCATGCTTAAAAATGTTATTATTAGCTGTTTTTAAAAATCGAGTGTTTTTGCTCCCAGAGGAAGAAAACGCGTGATGCCGGGGTCAGAAAAAAATCTGCCCAGGACCAAAAAAATTTTTTTTTGACTCAAATGTAACAACGGATGCTAGAATGTGGTTCGGGGTGGAATTCCATGCTTAAAAATGTTATTATTAGCTGTTTTTAAAAATCGAGTGTTTTTGCTCCCAGAGGAAGAAAACGCGTGATGCCGGGGTCAGAAAAAAATCTGCCCAGGTCCCAAAAAATTTTTTTTGACTCAAATGTAACAACGGATGCTAGAATGTGGTTCGGGGTGGAATTCCATGCTTAAAAATGTTATTATTAGCTGTTTTTAAAAATCGAGTGTTTTTGCTCCCAGAGGAAGAAAACGCGTGATGCCGGGGTCAGAAAAAACGCTGCCCAGGACCAAAAAAATTTTTTTGACTCAAATGTAACAACGGATGCTAGAATGTGGTTCGGGGTGGAATTCCATACTTAAAAATGTTATTATTAGCTGTTTTTAAAAATCGAGTGTTTTTGCTGCCCGAGGAAGAAAAGGCGTGATGCCGGGGTCAGAAAAAAATCTGCCCAGGACCAAAAAAAATTTTTTTTGACTCAAATGTAACAACGGATGCTAGAATGTGGTTCGGGGTGGAATTCCATGCTTAAAAATGTTATTATTAGCTGTTTTTAAAAATCGAGTGTTTTTGCTCCCAGAGGAAGAAAACGCGTGATGCCGGGGTCAGAAAAAAATCTGCCCAGGTCCAAAAAAAATTTTTTTGACTCAAATGTAACAACGGATGCTAGAATGTGGTTCGGGGTGGAATTCCATGCTTAAAAATGTTATTATTAGCTGTTTTTAAAAATCGAGTGTTTTTGCTCCCAGAGGAAGAAAACGCGTGATGCCGGGGTCAGAAAAAACGCTGCCCAGGACCAAAAATTTTTTTTTGACTCAAATGTAACAACGGATGCTAGAATGTGGTTCGGGGTGGAATTCCATGCTTAAAAATGTTATTATTAGCTGTTTTTAAAAATCGAGTATTTTTGCTGCCCGAGGAAGAAAACGCGTGATGCCGGGGTCAGAAAAAAATCTGCCCAGTACCAAAAAATTTTTTTTTGACTCAAATGTAACAACGGATGCTAGAATGTGGTTCGGGGTGAAATTCCATGCTTAAAAATGTTATTATTAGCTGTTTCTAAAAATCGAGTGTTTTTGCTCCCAGAGGAAGAAAACGCGTGATGCCGGGGTCAGAAAAAAATCTGCCCAGGTCCAAAAAATTTTTTTTGACTCAAATGTAACAACGGATGCTAGAATGTGGTTCGGGGTGGAATTCCATGCTTAAAAATGTTATTATTAGCTGTTTTTAAAAATCGAGTGTTTTTGCTGCCCGAGGAAGAAAACGCGTGATGCCGGGGTCAGAAAAAAATCTGCCCAGGACCAAAAAAATTTTTTTTGACTCAAATGTAACAACGGATGCTAGAATGTGGTTCGGGGTGGAATTCCATGCTTAAAAATGTTATTATTAGCTGTTTTTAAAAATCGAGTGTTTTTGCTGCCCGAGGAAGAAAACGCGTGATGCCGGGGTCAGAAAAAAATCTGTCCAGGACCAAAAAAATTTTTTTTTGACTCAAATGTAACAACGGATGCTAGAATGTGGTTCGGGGTGGAATTCCATGCTTAAAAATGTTATTATTAGCTGTTTTTAAAAATCGAGTGTTTTTGCTCCCAGAGGAAGAAAACGCGTGATGCCGGGGTCAGAAAAAAATCTGCCCAGGACCAAAAAAATTTTTTTTGACTCAAATGTAACAACGGATGCTAGAATGTGGTTCGGGGTGGAATTCCATGCTTAAAAATGTTATTATTAGCTGTTTTTAAAAATCGAGTGTTTTTGCTCCGAGAGGAAGAAAACGCGTGATGCCGGGGTCACAAAAAAATTTCCCCCGGAGCAAAAAAAATTTTGTTGACTCAAATGTAACAACGGATGCTAGAATGTGGTTCGGGGTGGAATTCCATGCTTCAAAATGTTATTATTAGCTGTTTTTAAAAGTCGAGTGTTTTTGCTCCCAGAGGAAGAAAACGCGTGATGCCGGGGTCAGAAAAAAATCTACCCAGGACCAAAAAAAATTTTTTTGACTCAAATGTAACAACAGATGCTAGAATGTGGTTCGGGGTGGAATTCCATGCTTAAAAATGTTATTATTAGCTGTTTTTAAAAATCGAGTGTTTTTGCTGCCCGAGGAAGAAAACGCGTGATGCCGGGGTCAGAAAAAAATCTGCCCTCGACCAAAAAAATTTTTTTTGACTCAAATGTAACAACGGATGCTAGAATGTGGTTCGGGGTGGAATTCCATGCTTAAAAATGTTATTATTAGCTGTTTTTAAAAATCGAGTGTTTTTGCTCCCAGAGGAAGAAAACGCGTGATGCCGGGGTCAGAAAAAAATCTGCCCAGGACCAAAAAAAATTTTTTTTGACTCAAATGTAACAACGGATGCTAGAATGTGGTTCGGGGTGGAATTCCATGCTTAAAAATGTTATTATTAGCTGTTTTTAAAAATCGAGTGTTTTTGCTCCCAGAGGAAGAAAACGCGTGATGCCGGGGTCAGAAAAAAATCTGCCCAGGACCAAAAAAATTTTTTTTGACTCAAATGTAACAACGGATGCTAGAATGTGGTTCGGGGTGGAATTCCATGCTTAAAAATGTTATTATTAGCTGTTTTTAAAAATCGAGTGTTTTTGCTCCGAGAGGAAGAAAACGCGTGATGCCGGGGTCAGAAAAAAATTTCCCCCGGAGCAAAAAAAATTTTGTTGACTCAAATGTAACAACGGATGCTAGAATGTGGTTCGGGGTGGAATTCCATGCTTCAAAATGTTATTATTAGCTGTTTTGAACAATCGAGTGTTTTTGCTCCCAGAGGAAGAAAACGCGTGATGCCGGGGTCAGAAAAAAATCTGCCCAGGACCAAAAAAAATTTTTTTTGACTCAAATGTAACAACGGATGCTAGAATGTGGTTCGGGGTGGAATTCCATGCTTAAAAATGTTATTATTAGCTGTTTTTAAAAATCGAGTGTTTTTGCTCCCAGAGGAAGAAAACGCGTGATGCCGGGGTCAGAAAAAAATCTGCCCAGGACCAAAAAAAATTTTTTTGACTCAAATGTAACAACGGATGCTAGAATGTGGTTCGGGGTGGAATTCCATGCTTAAAAATGTTATTATTAGCTGTTTTTAAAAATCGAGTGTTTTTGCTCCCAGAGGAAGAAAACGCGTGATGCCGGGGTCAGAAAAAACGCTGCCCAGGACCAAAAAAATTTCTTTGACTCAAATGTAACAACGGATGCTAGAATGTGGTTCGGGGTGGAATTCCATACTTAAAAATGTTATTATTAGCTGTTTTTAAAAATCGAGTGTTTTTGCTGCCCGAGGAAGAAAAGGCGTGATGCCGGGGTCAGAAAAAAATTTGCCCAGGACCAAAAAAAATTTTTTTTGACTCAAATGTAACAACGGATGCTAGAATGTGGTTCGGGGTGGAATTCCATGCTTAAAAATGTTATTATTAGCTGTTTTTAAAAATCGAGTGTTTTTGCTCCCAGAGGAAGAAAACGCGTGATGCCGGGGTCAGAAAAAAATCTGCCCAGGTCCAAAAAAAATTTTTTTTGACTCAAATGTAACAACGGATGCTAGAATGTGGTTCGGGGTGGAATTCCATGCTTAAAAATGTTATTATTAGCTGTTTTTAAAAATCGAGTGTTTTTGCTCCCAGAGGAAGAAAACGCGTGATGCCGGGGTCAGAAAAAAATCTGCCCAGGACCAAAAAAAATTTTTTTTGACTCAAATGTAACAACGGATGCTAGAATGTGGTTCGGGGTGGAATTCCATGCTTAAAAATGTTATTATTAGCTGTTTTTAAAAATCGAGTGTTTTTGCTCCCAGAGGAAGAAAACGCGTGATGCCGGGGTCAGAAAAAAATCTGCCCAGGTCCAAAAAAAATTTTTTTGACTCAAATGTAACAACGGATGCTAGAATGTGGTTCGGGGTGGAATTCCATGCTTAAAAATGTTATTATTAGCTGTTTTTAAAAATCGAGTGTTTTTGCTCCCAGAGGAAGAAAACGCGTGATGACGGGGTCAGAAAAAACGCTGCCCAGGACCAAAAATTGTTTTTTGACTCAAATGTAACAACGGATGCTAGAATGTGGTTCGGGGTGGAATTCCATGCTTAAAAATGTTATTATTAGCTGTTTTTAAAAATCGAGTATTTTTGCTCCCAGAGGAAGAAAACGCGTGATGCCGGGGTCAGAAAAAAATCTGCCCAGGTCCAAAAAATTTTTTTTGACTCAAATGTAACAACGGATGCTAGAATGTGGTTCGGGGTGGAATTCCATGCTTAAAAATGTTATTATTAGCTGTTTTTAAAAATCGAGTGTTTTTGCTGCCCGAGGAAGAAAACGCGTGATGCCGGGGTCAGAAAAAAATCTGCCCAGGACCAAAAAAATTTTTTTTGACTCAAATGTAACAACGGATGCTAGAATGTGGTTCGGGGTGGAATTCCATGCTTAAAAATGTTATTATTAGCTGTTTTTAAAAATCGAGTGTTTTTGCTCCGAGAGGAAGAAAACGCGTGATGCCGGGGTCAGAAAAAAATTTCCCCCGGAGCAAAAAAAATTTTGTTGACTCAAATGTAACAACGGATGCTAGAATGTGGTTCGGGGTGGAATTCCATGCTTCAAAATGTTATTATTAGCTGTTTTTAAAAATCGAGTGTTTTTGCTCCCAGAGGAAGAAAACGCGTGATGCCGGGGTCAGAAAAAAATCTACCCAGGACCAAAAAAAATTTTTTTGACTCAAATGTAACAACAGATGCTAGAATGTGGTTCGGGGTGGAATTCCATGCTTAAAAATGTTATTATTAGCTGTTTTTAAAAATCGAGTGTTTTTGCTCCCAGAGGAAGAAAACGCGTGATTCCGGGGTCAGAAAAAAATCTGCCCAGGACCAAAAAAAATTTTTTTGACTCAAATGTAACAACGGATGCTAGAATGTGGTTCGGGGTGGAATTCCATGCTTAAAAATGTTATTATTAGCTGTTTTTAAAAATCGAGTGTTTTTGCTGCCCGAGGAAGAAAACGCGTGATGCCGGGGTCAGAAAAAAATCTGCCCTCGACCAAAAAAATTTTTTTTGACTCAAATGTAACAACGGATGCTAGAATGTGGTTCGGGGTGGAATTCCATGCTTAAAAATGTTATTATTAGCTGTTTTTAAAAATCGAGTGTTTTTGCTCCCAGAGGAAGAAAACGCGTGATGCCGGGGTCAGAAAAAAATCTGCCCAGGACCAAAAAAAATTTTTTTTGACTCAAATGTAACAACGGATGCTAGAATGTGGTTCGGGGTGGAATTCCATGCTTAAAAATGTTATTATTAGCTGTTTTTAAAAATCGAGTGTTTTTGCTCCCAGAGGAAGAAAACGCGTGATGCCGGGGTCAGAAAAAAATCTGCCCAGGTCCCAAAAAATTTTTTTTGACTCAAATGTAACAACGGATGCTAGAATGTGGTTCGGGGTGGAATTCCATGCTTAAAAATGTTATTATTAGCTGTTTTTAAAAATCGAGTGTTTTTGCTCCCAGAGGAAGAAAACGCGTGATGCCGGGGTCAGAAAAAAATCTGCCCAGGACCAAAAAAAATTTTTTTGACTCAAATGTAACAACGGATGCTAGAATGTGGTTCGGGGTGGAATTCCATGCTTAAAAATGTTATTATTAGCTGTTTTTAAAAATCGAGTGTTTTTGCTCCCAGAGGAAGAAAACGCGTGATGCCGGGGTCAGAAAAAACGCTGCCCAGGACCAAAAAAATTTTTTTGACTCAAATGTAACAACGGATGCTAGAATGTGGTTCGGGGTGGAATTCCATACTTAAAAATGTTATTATTAGCTGTTTTTAAAAATCGAGTGTTTTTGCTGCCCGAGGAAGAAAAGGCGTGATGCCGGGGTCAGAAAAAAATCTGCCCAGGACCAAAAAAAATTTTTTTTGACTCAAATGTAACAACGGATGCTAGAATGTGGTTCGGGGTGGAATTCCATGCTTAAAAATGTTATTATTAGCTGTTTTTAAAAATCGAGTGTTTTTGCTCCCAGAGGAAGAAAACGCGTGATGCCGGGGTCAGAAAAAAATCTGCCCAGGTCCCAAAAAAATTTTTTTGACTCAAATGTAACAACGGATGCTAGAATGTGGTTCGGGGTGGAATTCCATGCTTAAAAATGTTATTATTAGCTGTTTTTAAAAATCGAGTGTTTTTGCTCCCAGAGGAAGAAAACGCGTGATGCCGGGGTCAGAAAAAAATCTGCCCAGGACCAAAAAAAATTTTTTTGACTCAAATGTAACAACGGATGCTAGAATGTGGTTCGGGGTGGAATTCCATGCTTAAAAATGTTATTATTAGCTGTTTTTAAAAATCGAGTGTTTTTGCTGCCCGAGGAAGAAAACGCGTGATGCCGGGGTCAGAAAAAAATCTGCCCAGTACCAAAAAAATTTTTTTTGACTCAAATGTAACAACGGATGCTAGAATGTGGTTCGGGGTGAAATTCCATGCTTAAAAATGTTATTATTAGCTGTTTCTAAAAATCGAGTGTTTTTGCTCCCAGAGGAAGAAAACGCGTGATGCCGGGGTCAGAAAAAAATCTGCCCAGGTCCAAAAAATTTTTTTTGACTCAAATGTAACAACGGATGCTAGAATGTGGTTCGGGGTGGAATTCCATGCTTAAAAATGTTATTATTAGCTGTTTTTAAAAATCGAGTGTTTTTGCTGCCCGAGGAAGAAAACGCGTGATGCCGGGGTCAGAAAAAAATCTGCCCAGGACCAAAAAAATTTTTTTTGACTCAAATGTAACAACGGATGCTAGAATGTGGTTCGGGGTGGAATTCCATGCTTAAAAATGTTATTATTAGCTGTTTTTAAAAATCGAGTGTTTTTGCTCCCAGAGGAAGAAAACGCGTGATGCCGGGGTCAGAAAAAAATCTGCCCAGGACCAAAAAAATTTTTTTTGACTCAAATGTAACAACGGATGCTAGAATGTGGTTCGGGGTGGAATTCCATGCTTAAAAATGTTATTATTAGCTGTTTTTAAAAATCGAGTGTTTTTGCTCCCAGAGGAAGAAAACGCGTGATGCCGGGGTCAGAAAAAAATTTCCCCCGGAGAAAAAAAAATTTTGTTGACTCAAATGTAACAACGGATGCTAGAATGTGGTTCGGGGTGGAATTCCATGCTTCAAAATGTTATTATTAGCTGTTTTTAAAAATCGAGTGTTTTTGCTCCCAGAGGAAGAAAACGCGTGATGCCGGGGTCAGAAAAAAATCTACCCAGGACCAAAAAAAATTTTTTTTGACTCAAATGTAACAACGGATGCTAGAATGTGGTTCGGGGTGGAATTCCATGCTTAAAAATGTTATTATTAGCTGTTTTTAAAAATCGAGTGTTTTTGCTGCCCGAGGAAGAAAACGCGTGATGCCGGGGTCAGAAAAAAATCTACCCAGGACCAAAAAAAATTTTTTTGACTGAAATGTAACAACAGATGCTAGAATGTGGTTCGGGGTGGAATTCCATGCTTAAAAATGTTATTATTAGCTGTTTTTAAAAATCGAGTGTTTTTGCTGCCCGAGGAAGAAAACGCGTGATGCCGGGGTCAGAAAAAAATCTGCCCTCGACCAAAAAAATTTTTTTTGACTCAAATGTAACAACGGATGCTAGAATGTGGTTCGGGGTGGAATTCCATGCTTAAAAATGTTATTATTAGCTGTTTTTAAAAATCGAGTGTTTTTGCTCCCAGAGGAAGAAAACGCGTGATGCCGGGGTCAGAAAAAAATCTGCCCAGGACCAAAAAAAATTTTTTTTGACTCAAATGTAACAACGGATGCTAGAATGTGGTTCGGGGTGGAATTCCATGCTTAAAAATGTTATTATTAGCTGTTTTTAAAAATCGAGTGTTTTTGCTCCCAGAGGAAGAAAACGCGTGATGCCGGGGTCAGAAAAAAATCTGCCCAGGACCAAAAAAATTTTTTTTGACTCAAATGTAACAACGGATGCTAGAATGTGGTTCGGGGTGGAATTCCATGCTTAAAAATGTTATTATTAGCTGTTTTTAAAAATCGAGTGTTTTTGCTCCGAGAGGAAGAAAACGCGTGATGCCGGGGTCAGAAAAAAATTTCCCCCGGAGCAAAAAAAATTTTGTTGACTCAAATGTAACAACGGATGCTAGAATGTGGTTCGGGGTGGAATTCCATGCTTCAAAATGTTATTATTAGCTGTTTTGAACAATCGAGTGTTTTTGCTCCCAGAGGAAGAAAACGCGTGATGCCGGGGTCAGAAAAAAATCTGCCCAGGACCAAAAAAATTTTTTTTTGACTCAAATGTAACAACGGATGCTAGAATGTGGTTCGGGGTGGAATTCCATGCTTAAAAATGTTATTATTAGCTGTTTTTAAAAATCGAGTGTTTTTGCTCCCAGAGGAAGAAAACGCGTGATGCCGGGGTCAGAAAAAAATCTGCCCAGGACCAAAAAAAATTTTTTTGACTCAAATGTAACAACGGATGCTAGAATGTGGTTCGGGGTGGAATTCCATGCTTAAAAATGTTATTATTAGCTGTTTTTAAAAATCGAGTGTTTTTGCTCCCAGAGGAAGAAAACGCGTGATGCCGGGGTCAGAAAAAACGCTGCCCAGGACCAAAAAAATTTCTTTGACTCAAATGTAACAACGGATGCTAGAATGTGGTTCGGGGTGGAATTCCATACTTAAAAATGTTATTATTAGCTGTTTTTAAAAATCGAGTGTTTTTGCTGCCCGAGGAAGAAAAGGCGTGATGCCGGGGTCAGAAAAAAATCTGCCCAGGACCAAAAAAAATTTTTTTTGACTCAAATGTAACAACGGATGCTAGAATGTGGTTCGGGGTGGAATTCCATGCTTAAAAATGTTATTATTAGCTGTTTTTAAAAATCGAGTGTTTTTGCTCCCAGAGGAAGAAAACGCGTGATGCCGGGAACAGAAAAAAATCTGCCCAGGTCCAAAAAAAATTTTTTTTGACTCAAATGTAACAACGGATGCTAGAATGTGGTTCGGGGTGGAATTCCATGCTTAAAAATGTTATTATTAGCTGTTTTTAAAAATCGAGTGTTTTTGCTCCGAGAGGAAGAAAACGCGTGATGCCGGGGTCAGAAAAAAATTTCCCCCGGAGCAAAAAAAATTTTGTTGACTCAAATGTAACAACGGATGCTAGAATGTGGTTCGGGGTGGAATTCCATGCTTCAAAATGTTATTATTAGCTGTTTTGAACAATCGAGTGTTTTTGCTCCCAGAGGAAGAAAACGCGTGATGCCGGGGTCAGAAAAAAATCTGCCCAGGTCCAAAAAAAATTTTTTTTGACTCAAATGTAACAACGGATGCTAGAATGTGGTTCGGGGTGGAATTCCATGCTTAAAAATGTTATTATTAGCTGTTTTTAAAAATCGAGTGTTTTTGCTCCCAGAGGAAGAAAACGCGTGATGCCGGGGTCAGAAAAAAATCTGCCCAGGACCAAAAAAAACTTTTTTTGACTCAAATGTAACAACGGATGCTAGAATGTGGTTCGGGGTGGAATTCCATGCTTAAAAATGTTATTATTAGCTGTTTTTAAAAATCGAGTGTTTTTGCTCCCAGAGGAAGAAAACGCGTGATGCCGGGGTCAGAAAAAAATCTGCCCAGGTCCAAAAAAAATTTTTTTGACTCAAATGTAACAACGGATGCTAGAATGTGGTTCGGGGTGGAATTCCATGCTTAAAAATGTTATTATTAGCTGTTTTTAAAAATCGAGTGTTTTTGCTCCCAGAGGAAGAAAACGCGTGATGACGGGGTCAGAAAAAACGCTGCCCAGGACCAAAAATTTTTTTTTGACTCAAATGTAACAACGGATGCTAGAATGTGGTTCGGGGTGGAATTCCATGCTTAAAAATGTTATTATTAGCTGTTTTTAAAAATCGAGTATTTTTGCTCCCAGAGGAAGAAAACGCGTGATGCCGGGGTCAGAAAAAAATCTGCCCAGGTCCAAAAAATTTTTTTTGACTCAAATGTAACAACGGATGCTAGAATGTGGTTCGGGGTGGAATTCCATGCTTAAAAATGTTATTATTAGCTGTTTTTAAAAATCGAGTGTTTTTGCTGCCCGAGGAAGAAAACGCGTGATGCCGGGGTCAGAAAAAAATCTGCCCAGGACCAAAAAAATTTTTTTTGACTCAAATGTAACAACGGATGCTAGAATGTGGTTCGGGGTGGAATTCCATGCTTAAAAATGTTATTATTAGCTGTTTTTAAAAATCGAGTGTTTTTGCTGCCCGAGGAAGAAAACGCGTGATACCGGGGTCAGAAAAAAATCTGCCCAGGACCAAAAAAATTTTTTTTGACTCAAATGTAACAACGGATGCTAGAATGTGGTTCGGGGTGGAATTCCATGCTTAAAAATGTTATTATTAGCTGTTTTTAAAAATCGAGTGTTTTTGCTCCGAGAGGAAGAAAACGCGTGATGCCGGGGTCAGAAAAAAATTTCCCCCGGAGCAAAAAAAATTTTGTTGACTCAAATGTAACAACGGATGCTAGAATGTGGTTCGGGGTGGAATTCCATGCTTCAAAATGTTATTATTAGCTGTTTTTAAAAATCGAGTGTTTTTGCTCCCAGAGGAAGAAAACGCGTGATGCCGGGGTCAGAAAAAAATCTACCCAGGACCAAAAAAAATTTTTTTGACTCAAATGTAACAACAGATGCTAGAATGTGGTTCGGGGTGGAATTCCATGCTTAAAAATGTTATTATTAGCTGTTTTTAAAAATCGAGTGTTTTTGCTCCCAGAGGAAGAAAACGCGTGATGCCGGGGTCAGAAAAAAATCTGCCCAGGACCAAAAAAAATTTTTTTGACTCAAATGTAACAACGGATGCTAGAATGTGGTTCGGGGTGGAATTCCATGCTTAAAAATGTTATTATTAGCTGTTTTTAAAAATCGAGTGTTTTTGCTGCCCGAGGAAGAAAACGCGTGATGCCGGGGTCAGAAAAAAATCTGCCCTCGACCAAAAAAATTTTTTTTGACTCAAATGTAACAACGGATGCTAGAATGTGGTTCGGGGTGGAATTCCATGCTTAAAAATGTTATTATTAGCTGTTTTTAAAAATCGAGTGTTTTTGCTCCCAGAGGAAGAAAACGCGTGATGCCGGGGTCAGAAAAAAATCTGCCCAGGACCAAAAAAAATTTTTTTTGACTCAAATGTAACAACGGATGCTAGAATGTGGTTCGGGGTGGAATTCCATGCTTAAAAATGTTATTATTAGCTGTTTTTAAAAATCGAGTGTTTTTGCTCCCAGAGGAAGAAAACGCGTGATGCCGGGGTCAGAAAAAAATCTGCCCAGGACCAAAAAAATTTTTTTTGACTCAAATGTAACAACGGATGCTAGAATGTGGTTCGGGGTGGAATTCCATGCTTAAAAATGTTATTATTAGCTGTTTTTAAAAATCGAGTGTTTTTGCTCCGAGAGGAAGAAAACGCGTGATGCCGGGGTCAGAAAAAAATTTCCCCCGGAGCAAAAAAAATTTTGTTGACTCAAATGTAACAACGGATGCTAGAATGTGGTTCGGGGTGGAATTCCATGCTTCAAAATGTTATTATTAGCTGTTTTGAACAATCGAGTATTTTTGCTCCCAGAGGAAGAAAACGCGTGATGCCGGGGTCAGAAAAAAATCTGCCCAGGACCAAAAAAAATTTCTTGACTCAAATGTAACAACAGATGCTAGAATGTGGTTCGGGGTGGAATTCCATGCTTAAAAATGTTATTATTAGCTGTTTTTAAAAATCGAGTTTTTTTGCTGCCCGAGGAAGAAAACGCGTGATGCCGGGGTCAGAAAAAAATCTGCCCTCGACCAAAAAAAATTTTTTTGACTCAAATGTAACAACGGATGCTAGAATGTGGTTCGGGGTGGAATTCCATGCTTAAAAATGTTATTATTAGCTGTTTTCAAAAATCGAGTGTTTTTGCTCCCAGAGGAAGAAAACGCGTGATGCCGGGGTCAGAAAAAAATCTGCCAAGGACCAAAAAAATTTTTTTTTGACTCAAATGTAACAACGGATGCTAGAATGTGGTTCGGGGTGGAATTCCATGCTTAAAAATGTTATTATTAGCTGTTTTTAAAAATCGAGTGTTTTTGCTCCCAGAGGAAGAAAACGCGTGATGCCGGGGTCAGAAAAAAATCTGCCCAGGACCAAAAAAAATTTTTTTGACTCAAATGTAACAACGGATGCTAGAATGTGGTTCGGGGTGGAATTCCATGCTTAAAAATGTTATTATTAGCTGTTTTTAAAAATCGAGTGTTTTTGCTCCCAGAGGAAGAAAACGCGTGATGCCGGGGTCAGAAAAAACGCTGCCCAGGACCAAAAAAATTTCTTTGACTCAAATGTAACAACGGATGCTAGAATGTGGTTCGGGGTGGAATTCCATACTTAAAAATGTTATTATTAGCTGTTTTTAAAAATCGAGTGTTTTTGCTGCCCGAGGAAGAAAAGGCGTGATGCCGGGGTCAGAAAAAAATCTGCCCAGGACCAAAAAAAATTTTTTTTGACTCAAATGTAACAACGGATGCTAGAATGTGGTTCGGGGTGGAATTCCATGCTTAAAAATGTTATTATTAGCTGTTTTTAAAAATCGAGTGTTTTTGCTCCCAGAGGAAGAAAACGCGTGATGCCGGGGTCAGAAAAAAATCTGCCCAGGTCCAAAAAAAATTTTTTTGACTCAAATGTAACAACGGATGCTAGAATGTGGTTCGGGGTGGAATTCCATGCTTAAAAATGTTATTATTAGCTGTTTTTAAAAATCGAGTGTTTTTGCTCCCAGAGGAAGAAAACGCGTGATGCCGGGGTCAGAAAAAAATCTGCCCAGGACCAAAAAAAATTTTTTTGACTCAAATGTAACAACGGATGCTAGAATGTGGTTCGGGGTGGAATTCCATGCTTAAAAATGTTATTATTAGCTGTTTTTAAAAATCGAGTGTTTTTGCTGCCCGAGGAAGAAAACGCGTGATGCCGGGGTCAGAAAAAAATCTGTCCAGGACCAAAAAAATTTTTTTTTGACTCAAATGTAACAACGGATGCTAGAATGTGGTTCGGGGTGGAATTCCATGCTTAAAAATGTTATTATTAGCTGTTTTTAAAAATCGAGTGTTTTTGCTCCCAGAGGAAGAAAACGCGTGATGCCGGGGTCAGAAAAAAATCTGCCCAGGACCAAAAAAATTTTTTTTGACTCAAATGTAACAACGGATGCTAGAATGTGGTTCGGGGTGGAATTCCATGCTTAAAAATGTTATTATTAGCTGTTTTTAAAAATCGAGTGTTTTTGCTCCGAGAGGAAGAAAACGCGTGATGCCGGGGTCAGAAAAAAATTTCCCCCGGAGCAAAAAAAATTTTGTTGACTCAAATGTAACAACGGATGCTAGAATGTGGTTCGGGGTGGAATTCCATGCTTCAAAATTTTATTATTAGCTGTTTTGAAAAATCGAGTGTTTTTGCTCCCAGAGGAAGAAAACGCGTGATGCCGGGGTCAGAAAAAAATCTGCCCAGGACCAAAAAAAATTTTTTTGACTCAAATGTAACAACAGATGCTAGAATGTGGTTCGGGGTGGAATTCCATGCTTAAAAATGTTATTATTAGCTGTTTTTAAAAATCGAGTGTTTTTGCTGCCCGAGGAAGAAAACGCGTGATGCCGGGGTCAGAAAAAAATCTGCCCTCGACCAAAAAAATTTTTTTTGACTCAAATGTAACAACGGATGCTAGAATGTGGTTCGGGGTGGAATTCCATGCTTAAAAATGTTATTATTAGCTGTTTTTAAAAATCGAGTGTTTTTGCTCCCAGAGGAAGAAAACGCGTGATGCCGGGGTCAGAAAAAAATCTGCCCAGGACCAAAAAAATTTTTTTTTGACTCAAATGTAACAACGGATGCTAGAATGTGGTTCGGGGTGGAATTCCATGCTTAAAAATGTTATTATTAGCTGTTTTTAAAAATCGAGTGTTTTTGCTCCCAGAGGAAGAAAACGCGTGATGCCGGGGTCAGAAAAAAATCTGCCCAGGTCCCAAAAAATTTTTTTTGACTCAAATGTAACAACGGATGCTAGAATGTGGTTCGGGGTGGAATTCCATGCTTAAAAATGTTATTATTAGCTGTTTTTAAAAATCGAGTGTTTTTGCTCCCAGAGGAAGAAAACGCGTGATGCCGGGGTCAGAAAAAAATCTGCCCAGGACCAAAAAAAATTTTTTTGACTCAAATGTAACAACGGATGCTAGAATGTGGTTCGGGGTGGAATTCCATGCTTAAAAATGTTATTATTAGCTGTTTTTAAAAATCGAGTGTTTTTGCTCCCAGAGGAAGAAAACGCGTGATGCCGGGGTCAGAAAAAACGCTGCCCAGGACCAAAAAAATTTTTTTGACTCAAATGTAACAACGGATGCTAGAATGTGGTTCGGGGTGGAATTCCATACTTAAAAATGTTATTATTAGCTGTTTTTAAAAATCGAGTGTTTTTGCTGCCCGAGGAAGAAAAGGCGTGATGCCGGGGTCAGAAAAAAATCTGCCCAGGACCAAAAAAAATTTTTTTTGACTCAAATGTAACAACGGATGCTAGAATGTGGTTCGGGGTGGAATTCCATGCTTAAAAATGTTATTATTAGCTGTTTTTAAAAATCGAGTGTTTTTGCTCCCAGAGGAAGAAAACGCGTGATGCCGGGGTCAGAAAAAAATCTGCCCAGGTCCAAAAAAAATTTTTTTGACTCAAATGTAACAACGGATGCTAGAATGTGGTTCGGGGTGGAATTCCATGCTTAAAAATGTTATTATTAGCTGTTTTTAAAAATCGAGTGTTTTTGCTCCCAGAGGAAGAAAACGCGTGATGCCGGGGTCAGAAAAAAATCTGCCCAGGACCAAAAAAAATTTTTTTGACTCAAATGTAACAACGGATGCTAGAATGTGGTTCGGGGTGGAATTCCATGCTTAAAAATGTTATTATTAGCTGTTTTTAAAAATCGAGTGTTTTTGCTCCCAGAGGAAGAAAAGGCGTGATGCCGGGGTCAGAAAAAACGCTGCCCAGGACCAAAAAAATTTTTTTTTGACTCAAATGTAACAACGGATGCTAGAATGTGGTTCGGGGTGGAATTCCATGCTTAAAAATGTTATTATTAGCTGTTTTTAAAAATCGAGTGTTTTTGCTGCCCGAGGAAGAAAACGCGTGATGCCGGGGTCAGAAAAAACGTTGCCCAGGACCAAAAATTTTTTTTTGACTCAAATGTAACAACGGATGCTAGAATGTGGTTCGGGGTGGAATTCCATGCTTAAAAATGTTATTATTAGGTGTTTTTAAAAATCGAGTGTTTTTGCTCCCAGAGGAAGAAAACGCGTGATGCCGGAGTCAGAAAAAAATCTGCCCAGTACCAAAAAAATTTTTTTTGACTCAAATGTAACAACGGATGCTAGAATGTGGTTCGGGGTGGAATTCCATGCTTAAAAATTTTATTATTAGGTGTTTTTAAAAATCGAGTGTTTTTGCTCCCAGAGGAAGAAAACGCGTGATGCCGGAGTCAGAAAAAAATCTGCCCAGTACCAAAAAAATTTTTTTTTACTCAAATGTAACAACAGATGCTAGAATGTGGTTTGGGGTGGAATTCCATCCTTAAAAATGTTATTATTAACTGTTTTTAAAAATCGAGTGTTTTTGCTCCCAGAGGAAGAAAACGCGTGATGCCGGGGTCAGAAAAAAATCTGCCCAGGACCAAAAAAATTTTTTTTTGACTCAAATGTAACAACGGATGCTAGAATGTGGTTCGGGGTGGAATTCCATGCTTAAAAATGTTATTATTAGCTGTTTTTAAAAATCGAGTGTTTTTGCTCCCAGAGGAAGAAAACGCGTGATGCCGGGGTCAGAAAAAACGCTGCCCAGGACCAAAAAATTTTTTTTGACTCAAATGTAACAACGGATGCTAGAATGTGGTTCGGGGTGGAATTCCATGCTTAAAAATGTTATTATTAGCTGTTTTTAAAAATCGAGTGTTTTTGCTGCCCGAGGAAGAAAACGCGTGATGCCGGGGTCAGAAAAAAATCTGCCCAGGTCCAAAAAAATTTTTTTTGACTCAAATGTAACAACGGATGCTAGAATGTGGTTCGGGGTGGAATTCCATGCTTAAAAATGTTATTATTAGCTGTTTTTAAAAATCGATTGTTTTTGCTCCCAGAGGAAGAAAACGCGTGATGCCGGGGTCAGAAAAAACGCTGCCCAGGACCAAAAATTTTTTTTTGACTCAAATGTAACAACGGATGCTAGAATGTGGTTCGGGGTGGAATTCCATGCTTAAAAATGTTATTATTAGGTGTTTTTAAAAATCGAGTGTTTTTGCTCCCAGAGGAAGAAAACGCGTGATGCCGGGGTCAGAAAAAAATCTGCCCCGGAGCAAAAAAAATTTTTTTGACTCAAATGTAACAACGGATGCTAGAATGTGGTTCGGGGTGGAATTCCATGCTTAAAAATTTTATTATTAGGTGTTTTTAAAAATCGAGTGTTTTTTCTCCCAGAGGGAGAAAACGCGTGATGCCGGAGTCAGAAAAACATCTGCCCAGTACCAAAAAAATTTTTTTTGACTCAAATGTAACAACAGATGCTAGAATGTGGTTTGGGGTGGAATTCCATCCTTAAAAATGTTATTATTAACTGTTTTTAAAAATCGAGTGTTTTTGCTCCCAGAGGAAGAAAACGCGTGATGCCGGGGTCAGAAAAAAATCTGCCCAGGACCAAAAAAATTTTTTTTGACTCAAATGTAACAACGGATGCTAGAATGTGGTTCGGGGTGGAATTCCATGCTTAAAAATGTTATTATTAGCTGTTTTTAAAAATCGAGTGTTTTTCCTCCCAGAGGAAGAAAACGCGTGATGCCGGGGTCAGAAAAAAATCTGCCCAGGACCAAAAAAATTTTTTTTGACTCAAATGTAACAACGGATGCTAGAATGTGGTTCGGGGTGGAATTCCATGCTTAAAAATGTTATTATTAGCTGTTTTTAAAAATCGAGTGTTTTTGCTGCCCGAGGAAGAAAACGCGTGATGCCGGGGTCAGAAAAAAATCTGCCCAGGACCAAAAAATTTTTTTTTGACTCAGATGTAACAACGGATGCTAGAATGTGGTTCGGGGTGGAATTCCATGCTTAAAAATGTTATTATTAGCTGTTTTTAAAAATCGAGTGTTTTTGCTCCCAGAGGAAGAAAACGCGTGATGCCGGGGTCAGAAAAAAATCTGCCCAGGACCAAAAATTTTTTTTTGACTCAAATGTAACAACGGATGCTAGAATGTGGTTCGGGGTGGAATTCCATGCTTTAAAATGTTATTATTAGCTGTTTTTAAAAATCGAGTGTTTTTGCTCCCAGAGGAAGAAAACGCGTAATGGCGGGGTCAGAAAAAAATCTGCCCAGGACCAAAAAAATTTTTTTTCACTCAAATGTAACAACGGATGCTAGAATGTGGTTCGGGGTGGAATTTCATGCTTAAAAATGTTATTATTAGCTGTTTTTAAAAATCGAGTGTTTTTGCTGCCCGAGGAAGAAAACGCGTGATGCCGGGGGTCAGAAAAAAATCTGCCCAGGATCAAAAAAATTTTTTTTGACTCAAATGTAACAACGGATGCTAGAATGTGGTTCGGGGTGGAATTCCATGCTTAAAAATGTTATTATTAGCTGTTTTTAAAAATCGAGTGTTTTTGCTCCCACAGGAAGAAAACGCGTGATGCCGGGGTCAGAAAAAAATCTGCCCAGGACCAAAAAAATTTTTTTTGACTCAGATGTAACAACGGATGCTAGAATGTGGTTCGGGGTGGAATTCCATGCTTAAAAATGTTATTATTAGCTGTTTTTAAAAATCGAGTGTTTTTGCTCCCAGAGGAAGAAAACGCGTGATGCCGGGGTCAGAAAAAAATCTGCCCAGGACCAAAAATTTTTTTTTGACTCAAATGTAACAACGGATGCTAGAATGTGGTTCGGGGTGGAATTCCATGCTTTAAAATGTTATTATTAGCTGTTTTTAAAAATCGAGTGTTTTTGCTCCCAGAGGAAGAAAACGCGTAATGGCGGGGTCAGAAAAAAATCTGCCCAGGACCAAAAAAATTTTTTTTCACTCAAATGTAACAACGGATGCTAGAATGTGGTTCGGGGTGGAATTTCATGCTTAAAAATGTTATTATTAGCTGTTTTTAAAAATCGAGTGTTTTTGCTGCCCGAGGAAGAAAACGCGTGATGCCGGGGTCAGAAAAAAATCTGCCCAGTATCAAAAAAATTTTTTTTGACTCAAATGTAACAACGGATGCTAGAATGTGGTTCGGGGTGGAATTCCATGCTTAAAAATGTTATTATTAGCTGTTTTTAAAAATCGAGTGTTTTTGCTCCCAGAGGAAGAAAACGCGTGATGCCGGGGTCAGAAAAAAATCTGCCCAGGTCCAAAAAATTTTTTTTTGACTCAAATGTAACAACGGATGCTAGAATGTGGTTCGGGGTGGAATTCCATGCTTAAAAATGTTATTATTAGCTGTTTTTAAAAATCGAGTGTTTTTCCTCCCAGAGGAAGAAAACGCGTGATGCCGGGGTCAGAAAAAAATCTGCCCAGGACCAAAAAAATTTTTTTTGACTCAAATGTAACAACGGATGCTAGAATGTGGTTCGGGGTGGAATTCCATGCTTAAAAATGTTATTATTAGCTGTTTTTAAAAATCGAGTGTTTTTGCTCCCAGAGGAAGAAAACGCGTGATGCCGGGGTCAGAAAAAAATCTGCCCAGGACCAAAAAAATTTTTTTTGACTCAAATGTAACAACGGATGCTAGAATGTGGTTCGGGGTGGAATTCCATGCTTAAAAATGTTATTATTAGCTGTTTTTAAAAATCGAGTGTTTTTGCTGCCCGAGGAAGAAAACGCGTGATGCCGGGGTCAGAAAAAAATCTGCCCAGGACCAAAAAATTTTTTTTTTGACTCAGATGTAACAACGGATGCTAGAATGTGGTTCGGGGTGGAATTCCATGCTTAAAAATGTTATTATTAGCTGTTTTTAAAAATCGAGTGTTTTTGCTGCCCGAGGAAGAAAACGCGTGATGCCGGGGGTCAGAAAAAAATCTGCCCAGGACCAAAAAATTTTTTTTTGACTCAGATGTAACAACGGATGCTAGAATGTGGTTCGGGGTGGAATTCCATGCTTAAAAATTTTATTATTAGCTGTTTTTAAAAATCGAGTGTTTTTGCTCCCAGAGGAAGAAAACGCGTGATGCCGGAGTCAGAAAAAAATCTGCCCAGGACCAAAAAAATTTTTTTTGACTCAAATGTAACAACGGATGCTAGAATGTGGTTCGGGGTGGAATTCCATGCTTAAAAATGTTATTATTAGCTGTTTTTAAAAATCGAGTGTTTTTGCTCCCAGAGGAAGAAAACGCGTGATGCCGGGGTCAGAAAAAAATCTGCCCAGGTCCAAAAAATTTTTTTTTGACTCAAATGTAACAACGGATGCTAGAATGTGGTTCGGGGTGGAATTCCATGCTTAAAAATGTTATTATTAGCTGTTTTTAAAAATCGAGTGTTTTTGCTCCCAGAGGAAGAAAACGCGTGATGCCGGGGTCAGAAAAAAATCTGCCCAGGACCAAAAAAATTTTTTTTGACTCAGATGTAACAACGGATGCTAGAATGTGGTTCGGGGTGGAATTCCATGCTTAAAAATGTTATTATTAGCTGTTTTTAAAAATCGAGTGTTTTTGCTCCCAGAGGAAGAAAACGCGTGATGCCGGGGTCAGAAAAAAATCTGCCCAGGACCAAAAATTTTTTTTTGACTCAAATGTAACAACGGATGCTAGAATGTGGTTCGGGGTGGAATTCCATGCTTTAAAATGTTATTATTAGCTGTTTTTAAAAATCGAGTGTTTTTGCTCCCAGAGGAAGAAAACGCGTAATGGCGGGGTCAGAAAAAAATCTGCCCAGGACCAAAAAAATTTTTTTTCACTCAAATGTAACAACGGATGCTAGAATGTGGTTCGGGGTGGAATTTCATGCTTAAAAATGTTATTATTAGCTGTTTTTAAAAATCGAGTGTTTTTGCTGCCCGAGGAAGAAAACGCGTGATGCCGGGGTCAGAAAAAAATCTGCCCAGTATCAAAAAAATTTTTTTTGACTCAAATGTAACAACGGATGCTAGAATGTGGTTCGGGGTGGAATTCCATGCTTAAAAATGTTATTATTAGCTGTTTTTAAAAATCGAGTGTTTTTGCTCCCAGAGGAAGAAAACGCGTGATGCCGGGGTCAGAAAAAAATCTGCCCAGGTCCAAAAAATTTTTTTTTGACTCAAATGTAACAACGGATGCTAGAATGTGGTTCGGGGTGGAATTCCATGCTTAAAAATGTTATTATTAGCTGTTTTTAAAAATCGAGTGTTTTTCCTCCCAGAGGAAGAAAACGCGTGATGCCGGGGTCAGAAAAAAATCTGCCCAGGACCAAAAAAATTTTTTTTGACTCAAATGTAACAACGGATGCTAGAATGTGGTTCGGGGTGGAATTCCATGCTTAAAAATGTTATTATTAGCTGTTTTTAAAAATCGAGTGTTTTTGCTCCCAGAGGAAGAAAACGCGTGATGCCGGGGTCAGAAAAAAATCTGCCCAGGACCAAAAAAATTTTTTTTGACTCAAATGTAACAACGGATGCTAGAATGTGGTTCGGGGTGGAATTCCATGCTTAAAAATGTTATTATTAGCTGTTTTTAAAAATCGAGTGTTTTTGCTGCCCGAGGAAGAAAACGCGTGATGCCGGGGTCAGAAAAAAATCTGCCCAGGACCAAAAAATTTTTTTTTGACTCAGATGTAACAACGGATGCTAGAATGTGGTTCGGGGTGGAATTCCATGCTTAAAAATGTTATTATTAGCTGTTTTTAAAAATCGAGTGTTTTTGCTGCCCGAGGAAGAAAACGCGTGATGCCGGGGTCAGAAAAAAATCTGCCCAGGACCAAAAAATTTTTTTTTGACTCAGATGTAACAACGGATGCTAGAATGTGGTTCGGGGTGGAATTCCATGCTTAAAAATTTTATTATTAGCTGTTTTTAAAAATCGAGTGTTTTTGCTCCCAGAGGAAGAAAACGCGTGATGCCGGGGTCAGAAAAAAATCTGCCCAGGTCCAAAAAATTTTTTTTTGACTCAAATGTAACAACGGATGCTAGAATGTGGTTCGGGGTGGAATTCCATGCTTAAAAATGTTATTATTAGCTGTTTTTAAAAATCGAGTGTTTTTGCTCCCAGAGGAAGAAAACGCGTGATGCCGGGGTCAGAAAAAAATCTGCCCAGGACCAAAAAATTTTTTTTTGACTCAGATGTAACAACGGATGCTAGAATGTGGTTCGGGGTGGAATTCCATGCTTAAAAATGTTATTATTAGCTGTTTTTAAAAATCGAGTGTTTTTGCTCCCAGAGGAAGAAAACGCGTGATGCCGGGGTCAGAAAAAACGCTGCCCAGGACCAAAAATTTTTTTTTGACTCAAATGTAACAACGGATGCTAGAATGTGGTTCGGGGTGGAATTCCATGCTTAAAAATTTTATTATTAGGTGTTTTTAAAAATCGAGTGTTTTTGCTCCCAGAGGAAGAAAACGCGTGATGCCGGAGTTAGAAAAAAAATCTGCCCAGTACCAAAAAAAATTTTTTTTGACTCAAATGTAACAACGGATGCTAGAATGTGGTTCGGGGTGGAATTCCATGCTTAAAAATGTTATTATTAGCTGTTTTTAAAAATCGAGTGTTTTTTGCTCCCAGAGGAAGAAAACGCGTGATGCCGGGGTCAGAAAAAAATCTGCCCAGGTCCCAAAAAAATTTTTTTGACTCAAATGTAACAACGGATGCTAGAATGTGGTTCGGGGTGGAATTCCATGCTTAAAAATTTTATTATTAGCTGTTTTTAAAAATCGAGTGTTTTTGCTCCCAGAGGAAGAAAACGCGTGATGCCGGGGGTCAGAAAAAAATCTGCCCAGGACCAAAAAAAATTTTTTTGACTCAAATGTAACAACGGATGCTAGAATGTGGTTCGGGGTGGAATTCCATGCTTAAAAATGTTATTATTAGCTGTTTTTAAAAATCGAGTGTTTTTGCTCCCAGAGGAAGAAAACGCGTGATGCCGGGGTCAGAAAAAAATCTGCCCAGGTCCCAAAAAATTTTTTTTGACTCAAATGTAACAACGGATGCTAGAATGTGGTTCGGGGTGGAATTCCATGCTTAAAAATGTTATTATTAGCTGTTTTTAAAAATCGAGTGTTTTTGCTCCCAGAGGAAGAAAACGCGTGATGCCGGGGTCAGAAAAAAATCTGCCCAGGACCAAAAAAAATTTTTTTGACTCAAATGTAACAACGGATGCTAGAATGTGGTTCGGGGTGGAATTCCATGCTTAAAAATGTTATTATTAGCTGTTTTTAAAAATCGAGTGTTTTTGCTCCCAGAGGAAGAAAACGCGTGATGCCGGGGTCAGAAAAAAACGCTGCCCAGGACCAAAAAAATTTTTTTGACTCAAATGTAACAACGGATGCTAGAATGTGGTTCGGGGTGGAATTCCATACTTAAAAATGTTATTATTAGCTGTTT
The DNA here is from genome assembly GCF_029215685.1 of Pituophis catenifer annectens. Lineage (NCBI taxonomy): Eukaryota > Metazoa > Chordata > Lepidosauria > Squamata > Colubridae > Pituophis > Pituophis catenifer. The sequence continues at coordinate 47,892 of NW_027256990.1, read as the reverse complement.
TTAAAAATCGAGTGTTTTTGCTGCCCGAGGAAGAAAACGCGTGATGCCGGGGTCAGAAAAAAATCTGCCCAGGACCAAAAAAATTTTTTTTTGACTCAAATGTAACAACGGATGCTAGAATGTGGTTCGGGGTGGAATTCCATGCTTAAAAATGTTATTATTAGCTGTTTTTAAAAATCGAGTGTTTTTGCTCCCAGAAGAAGAAAACGCGTGATGCCGGGGTCAGAAAAAACGCTGCCCAGGACCAAAAAATTTTTTTTGACTCAAATGTAACAACGGATGCTAGAATGTGGTTCGGGGTGGAATTCCATACTTAAAAATGTTATTATTAGCTGTTTTTAAAAATCGAGTGTTTTTGCTGCCCGAGGAAGAAAACGCGTGATGCCGGGGTCAGAAAAAAATCTGCCCAGGACCAAAAAATTTTTTTTTGACTCAAATGTAACAACGGATGCTAGAATGTGGTTCGGGGTGGAATTCCATGCTTAAAAATGTTATTATTAGCTGTTTTTAAAAATCGAGTGTTTTTGCTCCCAGAGGAAGAAAACGCGTGATGCCGGGGTCAGAAAAAACGCTGCCCAGGACCAAAAAATTTTTTTTGACTCAAATGTAACAACGGATGCTAGAATGTGGTTCGGGGTGGAATTCCATGCTTAAAAATTTTATTATTAGGTGTTTTTAAAAATCGAGTGTTTTTGCTCCCAGAGGAAGAAAACGCGTGATGCCGGAGTCAGAAAAAAATCTGCCCAGTACCAAAAAAATTTTTTTTGACTCAAATGTAACAACAGATGCTAGAATGTGGTTTGGGGTGGAATTCCATCCTTAAAAATGTTATTATTAACTGTTTTTAAAAATCGAGTGTTTTTGCTCCCAGAGGAAGAAAACGCGTGATGCCGGGGTCAGAAAAAAATCTGCCCAGGACCAAAAAAATTTTTTTTTGACTCAAATGTAACAACGGATGCTAGAATGTGGTTCGGGGTGGAATTCCATGCTTAAAAATGTTATTATTAGCTGTTTTAAAAATCGAGTGTTTTTGCTCCCAGAGGAAGAAAACGCGTGATGCCGGGGTCAGAAAAAAATCTGCCCAGGTCCCAAAAAATTTTTTTTGACTCAAATGTAACAACGGATGCTAGAATGTGGTTCGGGGTGGAATTCCATGCTTAAAAATGTTATTATTAGCTGTTTTTAAAAATCGAGTGTTTTTGCTCCCAGAGGAAGAAAACGCGTGATGCCGGGGTCAGAAAAAAATCTGCCCAGGACCAAAAAAAATTTTTTTGACTCAAATGTAACAACGGATGCTAGAATGTGGTTCGGGGTGGAATTCCATGCTTAAAAATGTTATTATTAGCTGTTTTTAAAAATCGAGTGTTTTTGCTCCCAGAGGAAGAAAACGCGTGATGCCGGGGTCAGAAAAAACGCTGCCCAGGACCAAAAAAATTTTTTTGACTCAAATGTAACAACGGATGCTAGAATGTGGTTCGGGGTGGAATTCCATACTTAAAAATGTTATTATTAGCTGTTTTTAAAAATCGAGTGTTTTTGCTGCCCGAGGAAGAAAACGCGGGATGCCGGGGTCAGAAAAAAATCTGCCCAGGACCAAAAAAATTTTTTTTTGACTCAAATGTAACAACGGATGCTAGAATGTGGTTCGGGGTGGAATTCCATGCTTAAAAATGTTATTATTAGCTGTTTTTAAAAATCGAGTGTTTTTGCTCCCAGAAGAAGAAAACGCGTGATGCCGGGGTCAGAAAAAACGCTGCCCAGGACCAAAAAATTTTTTTTGACTCAAATGTAACAACGGATGCTAGAATGTGGTTCGGGGTGGAATTCCATACTTAAAAATGTTATTATTAGCTGTTTTTAAAAATCGAGTGTTTTTGCTGCCCGAGGAAGAAAACGCGTGATGCCGGGGTCAGAAAAAAATCTGCCCAGGACCAAAAAAATTTTTTTTTGACTCAAATGTAACAACGGATGCTAGAATGTGGTTCGGGGTGGAATTCCATGCTTAAAAATGTTATTATTAGCTGTTTTTAAAAATCGAGTGTTTTTGCTCCCAGAGGAAGAAAACGCGTGATGCCGGGGTCAGAAAAAACGCTGCCCAGGACCAAAAAATTTTTTTTGACTCAAATGTAACAACGGATGCTAGAATGTGGTTCGGGGTGGAATTCCATGCTTAAAAATGTTATTATTAGCTGTTTTTAAAAATCGAGTGTTTTTGCTGCCCGAGGAAGAAAACGCGTGATGCCGGGGTCAGAAAAAAATCTGCCCAGGACCAAAAAAATTTTTTTTGACTCAAATGTAACAACGGATGCTAGAATGTGGTTCGGGGTGGAATTCCATGCTTAAAAATGTTATTATTAGCTGTTTTTAAAAATCGAGTGTTTTTGCTCCCAGAAGAAGAAAACGCGTGATGCCGGGGTCAGAAAAAAATCTGCCCAGGTCCAAAAAATTTTTTTTTGACTCAAATGTAACAACGGATGCTAGAATGTGGTTCGGGGTGGAATTCCATGCTTAAAAATGTTATTATTAGCTGTTTTTAAAAATCGAGTGTTTTTGCTCCCAGAGGAAGAAAACGCGTGATGCCGGGGTCAGAAAAAACGCTGCCCAGGACCAAAAAATTTTTTTTGACTCAAATGTAACAACGGATGCTAGAATGTGGTTCGGGGTGGAATTCCATGCTTAAAAATGTTATTATTAGCTGTTTTTAAAAATCGAGTGTTTTTGCTGCCCGAGGAAGAAAACGCGTGATGCCGGGGTCAGAAAAAAATCTTCCCAGGTCCAAAAAAATTTTTTTTGACTCAAATGTAACAACGGATGCTAGAATGTGGTTCGGGGTGGAATTCCATGCTTAAAAATGTTATTATTAGCTGTTTTTAAAAATCGAGTGTTTTTGCTGCCCGAGGAAGAAAACGCGTGATGCCGGGGTCAGAAAAAAATCTGCCCAGGACCAAAAAATTTTTTTTTGACTCAGATGTAACAACGGATGCTAGAATGTGGTTCGGGGTGGAATTCCATGCTTAAAAATGTTATTATTAGCTGTTTTTAAAAATCGAGTGTTTTTGCTCCCAGAGGAAGAAAACGCGTGATGCCGGGGTCAGAAAAAACGCTGCCCAGGACCAAAAATTTTTTTTTGACTCAAATGTAACAACGGATGCTAGAATGTGGTTCGGGGTGGAATTCCATGCTTTAAAATGTTATTATTAGCTGTTTTTAAAAATCGAGTGTTTTTGCTCCCAGAGGAAGAAAACGCGTGATGCCGGGGTCAGAAAAAAATCTGCCCAGGACCAAAAAAATTTTTTTTGACTCAAATGTAACAACGGATGCTAGAATGTGGTTCGGGGTGGAATTCCATGCTTAAAAATGTTATTATTAGCTGTTTTTAAAAATCGAGTGTTTTTGCTGCCCGAGGAAGAAAACGCGTGATGCCGGGGTCAGAAAAAAATCTGCCCAGGACCAAAAAAATTTTTTTTGACTCAAATGTAACAACGGATGCTAGAATGTGGTTCGGGGTGGAATTCCATGCTTAAAAATGTTATTATTAGCTGTTTTTAAAAATCGAGTGTTTTTGCTCCCAGAGGAAGAAAACGCGTGATGCCGGGGTCAGAAAAAAATCTGCCCTTGTCCAAAAAATTTTTTTTTGACTCAAATGTAACAACGGATGCTAGAATGTGGTTCGGGGTGGAATTCCATGCTTAAAAATGTTATTATTAGCTGTTTTTAAAAATCGAGTGTTTTTGCTCCCAGAGGAAGAAAACGCGTGATGCCGGGGTCAGAAAAAAATCTGCCAAGACCAAAAAATTTTTTTTTGACTCAGATGTAACAACGGATGCTAGAATGTGGTTCGGGGTGGAATTCCATGCTTAAAAATGTTATTATTAGCTGTTTTTAAAAATCGAGTGTTTTTGCTCCCAGAGGAAGAAAACGCGTGATGCCGGGGTCAGAAAAAACGCTGCCCAGGACCAAAAATTTTTTTTTGACTCAAATGTAACAACGGATGCTAGAATGTGGTTTGGGGTGGAATTCCATGCTTAAAAATTTTATTATTAGGTGTTTTTAAAAATCGAGTGTTTTTGCTCCCAGAGGAAGAAAACGCGTGATGCCGGAGTCAGAAAAAAATCTGCCCAGTACCAAAAAAATTTTTTTTGACTCAAATGTAACAACAGATGCTAGAATGTGGTTTGGGGTGGAATTCCATCCTTAAAAATGTTATTATTAACTGTTTTTAAAAATCGAGTGTTTTTGCTCCCAGAGGAAGAAAACGCGTGATGCCGGGGTCAGAAAAAAATCTGCCCAGGACCAAAAAAATTTTTTTTGACTCAAATGTAACAACAGATGCTAGAATGTGGTTTGGGGTGGAATTCCATCCTTAAAAATGTTATTATTAACTGTTTTTAAAAATCGAGTGTTTTTGCTCCCAGAGGAAGAAAACGCGTGATGCCGGGGTCAGAAAAAAATCTGCCCAGGACCAAAAAAATTTTTTTTGACTCAAATGTAACAACGGATGCTAGAATGTGGTTCGGGGTGGAATTCCATGCTTAAAAATGTTATTATTAGCTGTTTTTAAAAATCGAGTGTTTTTGCTCCCAGAAGAAGAAAACGCGTGATGCCGGGGTCAGAAAAAAATCTGCCCAGGTCCAAAAAATTTTTTTTTGACTCAAATGTAACAACGGATGCTAGAATGTGGTTCGGGGTGGAATTCCATGCTTAAAAATGTTATTATTAGCTGTTTTTAAAAATCGAGTGTTTTTGCTCCCAGAGGAAGAAAACGCGTGATGCCGGGGTCAGAAAAAACGCTGCCCAGGACCAAAAAATTTTTTTTGACTCAAATGTAACAACGGATGCTAGAATGTGGTTCGGGGTGGAATTCCATGCTTAAAAATGTTATTATTAGCTGTTTTTAAAAATCGAGTGTTTTTGCTGCCCGAGGAAGAAAACGCGTGATGCCGGGGTCAGAAAAAAATCTGCCCAGGTCCAAAAAAATTTTTTTTGACTCAAATGTAACAACGGATGCTAGAATGTGGTTCGGGGTGGAATTCCATGCTTAAAAATGTTATTATTAGCTGTTTTTAAAAATCGAGTGTTTTTGCTGCCCGAGGAAGAAAACGCGTGATGCCGGGGGTCAGAAAAAAATCTGCCCAGGACCAAAAAATTTTTTTTTGACTCAGATGTAACAACGGATGCTAGAATGTGGTTCGGGGTGGAATTCCATGCTTAAAAATGTTATTATTAGCTATTTTTAAAAATCGAGTGTTTTTGCTCCGAGAGGAAGAAAACGCGTGATGCCGGGGTCAGAAAAAACGCTGCCCAGGACCAAAAATTTTTTTTTGACTCAAATGTAACAACGGATGCTAGAATGTGGTTCGGGGTGGAATTCCATGCTTTAAAATGTTATTATTAGCTGTTTTTAAAAATCGAGTGTTTTTGCTCCCAGAGGAAGAAAACGCGTGATGCCGGGGTCAGAAAAAAATCTGCCCAGGACCAAAAAAATTTTTTTTGACTCAAATGTAACAACGGATGCTAAAATGTGGTTCGGGGTGGAATTCCATGCTTAAAAATGTTATTATTAGCTGTTTTTAAAAATCGAGTGTTTTTGCTGCCCGAGGAAGAAAACGCGTGATGCCGGGGTCAGAAAAAAATCTGCCCAGGACCAAAAAAATTTTTTTTTGACTCAAATGTAACAACGGATGCTAGAATGTGGTTCGGGGTGGAATTCCATGCTTAAAAATGTTATTATTAGCTGTTTTTAAAAATCGAGTGTTTTTGCTCCCAGAGGAAGAAAACGCGTGATGCCGGGGTCAGAAAAAAATCTGCCCAGGTCCAAAAAAATTTTTTTTGACTCAAATGTAACAACGGATGCTAGAATGTGGTTCGGGGGTGGAATTCCATGCTTAAAAATGTTATTATTAGCTGTTTTTAAAAATCGAGTGTTTTTGCTCCCAGAGGAAGAAAACGCGTGATGCCGGGGTCAGGAAAAAATCTGCCCAGGACCAAAAAAATTTTTTTTGACTCAGATGTAACAACGGATGCTAGAATGTGGTTCGGGGTGGAATTCCATGCTTAAAAATGTTATTATTAGCTGTTTTTTAAAAATCGAGTGTTTTTTGCTCCCAGAGGAAGAAAACGCGTGATGCCGGGGTCAGAAAAAACGCTGCCCAGGACCAAAAAATTTTTTTTGACTCAAATGTAACAACGGATGCTAGAATGTTGTTCGGGGTGGAATTCCATGCTTAAAAATGTTATTATTAGCTGTTTTTAAAAATCGAGTGTTTTTGCTGCCCGAGGAAGAAAACGCGTGATGCCGGGGTCAGAAAAAAATCTGCCCAGGTCCAAAAAAATTTTTTTTGACTCAAATGTAACAACGGATGCTAGAATGTGGTTCGGGGTGGAATTCCATGCTTAAAAATGTTATTATTAGCTGTTTTTAAAAATCGAGTGTTTTTGCTCCCAGAGGAAGAAAACGCGTGATGCCGGGGTCAGAAAAAAATCTGCCCAGGACCAAAAAATTTTTTTTTGACTCAGATGTAACAACGGATGCTAGAATGTGGTTCGGGGTGGAATTCCATGCTTTAAAATGTTATTATTAGCTGTTTTTAAAAATCGAGTGTTTTTGCTCCCAGAGGAAGAAAACGCGTGATGCCGGGGTCAGAAAAAAATCTGCCCAGGACCAAAAAAATTTTTTTTGACTCAAATGTAACAACGGATGCTAGAATGTGGTTCGGGGTGGAATTCCATGCTTAAAAATGTTATTATTAGCTGTTTTTAAAAATCGAGTGTTTTTGCTGCCCGAGGAAGAAAACGCGTGATGCCGGGGTCAGAAAAAAATCTGCCCAGGACCAAAAAAAATTTTTTTGACTCAAATGTAACAACGGATGCTAGAATGTGGTTCGGGGTGGAATTCCATGCTTAAAAATGTTATTATTAGCTGTTTTTAAAAATCGAGTGTTTTTGCTCCCAGAGGAAGAAAACGCGTGATGCCGGGGTCAGAAAAAAATCTGCCCAGGTCCAAAAAATTTTTTTTTGACTCAAATGTAACAACGGATGCTAGAATGTGGTTCGGGGTGGAATTCCATGCTTAAAAATGTTATTATTAGCTGTTTTTAAAAATCGAGTGTTTTTGCTCCCAGAGGAAGAAAACGCGTGATGCCGGGGTCAGAAAAAAATCTGCCCAGGAACAAAAAATTTTTTTTTGACTCAGATGTAACAACGGATGCTAGAATGTGGTTCGGGGTGGAATTCCATGCTTAAAAATGTTATTATTAGCTGTTTTTAAAAATCGAGTGTTTTTGCTCCCAGAGGAAGAAAACGCATGATGCCGGGGGTCAGAAAAAACGCTGCCCAGGACCAAAAATTTTTTTTTGACTCAAATGTAACAACGGATGCTAGAATGTGGTTCGGGGTGGAATTCCATGCTTAAAAATTTTATTATTAACTGTTTTTAAAAATCGAGTGTTTTTGCTCCCAGAGGAAGAAAACGCGTGATGCCGGGGTCAGAAAAAAATCTGCCCAGGACCAAAAAAATTTTTTTTTGACTCAAATGTAACAACGGATGCTAGAATGTGGTTCGGGGTGGAATTCCATGCTTAAAAATGTTATTATTAGCTGTTTTTAAAAATCGAGTGTTTTTGCTCCCCAGAGGAAGAAAACGCGTGATGCCGGGGTCAGAAAAAAATCTGCCCAGGACCAAAAAAATTTTTTTTTTGACTCAAATGTAACAACGGATGCTAGAATGTGGTTCGGGGTGGAATTCCATGCTTAAAAATGTTATTATTAGCTGTTTTTAAAAATCGAGTGTTTTTGCTCCCAGAGGAAGAAAACGCGTGATGCCGGGGTCAGAAAAAAATCTGCCCAGGTCCCAAAAAATTTTTTTTTGACTCAAATGTAACAACGGATGCTAGAATGTGGTTCGGGGTGGAATTCCATGCTTAAAAATGTTATTATTAGCTGTTTTTAAAAATCGAGTGTTTTTGCTCCCAGAGGAAGAAAACGCGTGATGCCGGGGTCAGAAAAAAATCTGCCCAGGACCAAAAAAAATTTTTTTGACTCAAATGTAACAACGGATGCTAGAATGTGGTTCGGGGTGGAATTCCATGCTTAAAAAATGTTATTATTAGCTGTTTTTAAAAATCGAGTGTTTTTGCTCCCAGAGGAAGAAAACGCGTGATGCCGGGGTCAGAAAAAACGCTGCCCAGGGACCAAAAAATTTTTTTTGACTCAAATGTAACAACGGATGCTAGAATGTGGTTCGGGGTGGAATTCCATACTTAAAAATGTTATTATTAGCTGTTTTTAAAAATCGAGTGTTTTTGCTGCCCGAGGAAGAAAAAAATCTGCCCAGGACCAAAAAAATTTTTTTTTGACTCAAATGTAACAACGGATGCTAGAATGTGGTTCGGGGTGGAATTCCATGCTTAAAAATGTTATTATTAGCTGTTTTTTAAAAATCGAGTGTTTTTGCTGCCCGAGGAAGAAAACGCGTGATGCCGGGGTCAGAAAAAAATCTGCCCAGGATCAAAAAAATTTTTTTTGACTCAAATGTAACAACGGATGCTAGAATGTGGTTCGGGGTGGAATTCCATGCTTAAAAATGTTATTATTAGCTGTTTTTAAAAATCGAGTGTTTTTGCTGCCCGAGGAAGAAAACGCGTGATGCCGGGGTCAGAAAAAAATCTGCCCAGGACCAAAAAAATTTTTTTTGACTCAAATGTAACAACGGATGCTAGAATGTGGTTCGGGGTGGAATTCCATGCTTAAAAATGTTATTATTAGCTGTTTTTAAAAATCGAGTGTTTTTGCTCCCAGAGGAAGAAAACGCGTGATGCCGGGGGTCAGAAAAAAATCTGCCCAGGACCAAAAAAATTTTTTTTGACTCAAATGTAACAACGGATGCTAGAATGTGGTTCGGGGTGGAATTCCATGCTTAAAAATGTTATTATTAGCTGTTTTTAGAAATCGAGTGTTTTTGCTGCCCGAGGAAGAAAAGGCGTGATGCCGGGGTCAGAAGAAAATCTGCCCAGGACCAAAAAATTTTTTTTTTGACTCAGATGTAACAACGGATGCTAGAATGTGGTTCGGGGTGGAATTCCATGCTTAAAAATGTTATTATTAGCTGTTTTTAAAAATCGAGTGTTTTTGCTCCCAGAGGAAGAAAACGCGTGATGCCGGGGTCAGAAAAAATGCTGCCCAGGACCCAAAATTTTTTTTTGACTCAAATGTAACAACGGATGCTAGAATGTGGTTCGGGGTGGAATTCCATGCTTTAAAATGTTATTATTAGCTGTTTTTAAAAATCGAGTGTTTTTGCTCCCAGAGGAAGAAAACGCGTGATGCCGGGGTCAGAAAAAAATCTGCCCAGGACCAAAAAAATTTTTTTTGACTCAAATGTAACAACGGATGCTAGAATGTGGTTCGGGGTGGAATTCCATGCTTAAAAATGTTATTATTAGCTGTTTTTAAAAATCGAGTGTTTCTGCTGCCCGAGGAAGAAAACGCGTGATGCCGGGGGTCAGAAAAAAATCTGCCCAGGACCAAAAAAATTTTTTTTGACTCAAATGTAACAACGGATGCTAGAATGCCATGCTTAAAAATTTTATTATTAGGTGTTTTTAAAAATCGAGTGTTTTTTCTCCCAGAGGGAGAAAACGCGTGATGCCGAGTCAGAAAAAAATCTGCCCAGTACCAAAAAAATTTTTTTTGACTCAAATGTAACAACAGATGCTAGAATGTGGTTTGGGGTGGAATTCCATCCTTAAAAATGTTATTATTAACTGTTTTTAAAAATTGAGTGTTTTTGCTCCCAGAGGAAGAAAACGCGTGATGCCGGGGTCAGAAAAAAATCTGCCCAGGACCAAAAAATTTTTTTTTGACTCAAATGTAACAACGGATGCTAGAATGTGGTTCGGGGTGGAATTCCATGCTTAAAAATGTTATTATTAGCTGTTTTTAAAAATCGAGTGTTTTTCCTCCCAGAGGAAGAAAACGCGTGATGCCGGGGTCAGAAAAAAATCTGCCCCGGAGCAAAAAAAAATTTTTTGACTCAAATGTAACAACGGATGCTAGAATGTGGTTCGGGGTGGAATTCCATGCTTAAAAATGTTATTATTAGCTGTTTTTAAAAATCGAGTGTTTTTGCTCCCAGAGGAAGAAAACGCGTGATGCCGGGGTCAGAAAAAAATCTGCCCAGGACCAAAAAAATTTTTTTTGACTCAAATTAACAACGGATGCTAGAATGTGGTTCGGGGTGGAATTCCATGCTTAAAAATGTTATTATTAGCTGTTTTTAAAAATCGAGTGTTTTTGCTGCCCGAGGAAGAAAACGCGTGATGCCGGGGTCAGAAAAAAATCTGCCCAGGACCAAAAAATTTTTTTTTGACTCAGATGTAACAACGGATGCTAGAATGTGGTTCGGGGTGGAATTCCATGCTTAAAAATGTTATTATTAGCTGTTTTAAAAATCGAGTGTTTTTGCTCCCAGAGGAAGAAAACGCGTGATGCCGGGGTCAGAAAAATTCTGCCCAGGACCAAAAATTTTTTTTTTGACTCAAATGTAACAACGGATGCTAGAATGTGGTTCGGGGTGGAATTCCATGCTTTAAAATGTTATTATTAGCTGTTTTAAAAATCGAGTGTTTTTGCTCCCAGAGGAAGAAAACGCGTAATGCCGGGGTCAGAAAAAAATCTGCCCAGGACCAAAAAAATTTTTTTTGACTCAAATGTAACAACGGATGCTAGAATGTGGTTCGGGGTGGAATTCCATGCTTAAAAATGTTATTATTAGCTGTTTTTAAAAATCGAGTGTTTTTGCTGCCGAGGAAGAAAACGCGTGATGCCGGGGTCAGAAAAAAATCTGCCCAGGATCAAAAAAATTTTTTTTGACTCAAATGTAACAACGGATGCTAGAATGTGGTTCGGGGTGGAATTCCATGCTTAAAAATGTTATTATTAGCTGTTTTTAAAAATCGAGTGTTTTTGCTCCCAGAGGAAGAAAACGCGTGATGCCGGGGTCAGAAAAAAATCTGCCCAGGTCCAAAAAAATTTTTTTTTGACTCAAATGTAACAACGATGCTAGAATGTGGTTCGGGGTGGAATTCCATGCTTAAAAATGTTATTATTAGCTGTTTTAAAAAATCGAGTGTTTTTGCTCCCAGAGGAAGAAAACGCGTGATGCCGGGGTCAGAAAAAAATCTGCCCAGGACCAAAAAAATTTTTTTTCACTCAAATGTAACAACGGATGCTAGAATGTGGTTCGGGGTGGAATTCCATGCTTAAAAATGTTATTATTAGCTGTTTTTAAAAATCGAGTGTTTTTGCTCCCAGAGGAAGAAAACGCGTGATGCCGGGGTCAGAAAAAAATCTGCCCAGACCAAAAAAATTTTTTTTGACTCAAATGTAACAACGGATGCTAGAATGTGGTTCGGGGTGGAATTCCATGCTTAAAAATGTTATTATTAGCTGTTTTTAAAAATCGAGTGTTTTTGCTGCCCGAGGAAGAAAACGCGTGATGCCGGGGTCAGAAAAAAATCTGCCCAGGACCAAAAAATTTTTTTTTGACTCAGATGTAACAACGGATGCTAGAATGTGGTTCGGGGTGGAATTCCATGCTTAAAAATGTTATTATTAGCTGTTTTTAAAAATCGAGTGTTTTTGCTCCCAGAGGAAGAAAACGCGTGATGCCGGGGTCAGAAAAAACGCTGCCCAGGACCAAAAATTTTTTTTTGACTCAAATGTAACAACGGATGCTAGAATGTGGTTCGGGGTGGAATTCCATGCTTTAAAATGTTATTATTAGCTGTTTTTAAAAATCGAGTGTTTTTGCTGCCCGAGGAAGAAAACGCGTGATGCCGGGGTCAGAAAAAAATCTGCCCAGACCAAAAAAATTTTTTTTGACTCAAATGTAACAACGGATGCTAGAATGTGGTTCGGGGTGGAATTCCATGCTTAAAAATGTTATTATTAGCTGTTTTTAAAAAATCGAGTGTTTTTGCTCCCAGAGGAAGAAAACGCGTGATGCCGGGGTCAGAAAAAAATCTGCCCAGGTCCAAAAATTTTTTTTTGACTCAAATGTAACAACGGATGCTAGAATGTGGTTCGGGGTGGAATTCCATGCTTAAAAATGTTATTATTAGCTGTTTTTAAAAATCGAGTGTTTTTGCTCCCAGAGGAAGAAAACGCGTGATGCCGGGGTCAGAAAAAAATCTGCCCAGGACCAAAAATTTTTTTTTGACTCAGATGTAACAACGGATGCTAGAATGTGGTTCGGGGTGGAATTCCATGCTTAAAAATGTTATTATTAGCTGTTTTTAAAAATCGAGTGTTTTTGCTCCCAGAGGAAGAAAACGCGTGATGCCGGGGTCAGAAAAAACGCTGCCCAGGACCAAAAATTTTTTTTTGACTCAAATGTAACAACGGATGCTAGAATGTGGTTCGGGGTGGAATTCCATGCTTTAAAATGTTATTATTAGCTGTTTTTAAAAATCGAGTGTTTTTGCTCCCAGAGGAAGAAAACGCGTGATGCCGGGGTCAGAAAAAAATCTGCCCAGGTCCAAAAAAATTTTTTTTGACTCAAATGTAACAACGGATGCTAGAATGTGGTTCGGGGTGGAATTCCATGCTTAAAAATGTTATTATTAGCTGTTTTTAAAAATCGAGTGTTTTTGCTCCCAGAGGAAGAAAACGCGTGATGCCGGGGTCAGAAAAAAATCTGCCCTCGACCAAAAAAATTTTTTTTGACTCAAATGTAACAACGGATGCTAGAATGTGGTTCGGGGTGGAATTCCATGCTTAAAAATGTTATTATTAGCTGTTTTTAAAAATCGAGTGTTTTTGCTCCCAGAGGAAGAAAACGCGTGATGCCGGGGTCAGAAAAAAATCTGCCCTCGACCAAAAAAATTTTTTTTGACTCAAATGTAACAACGGATGCTAGAATGTGGTTCGGGGTGGAATTCCATGCTTAAAAATGTTATTAATTAGCTGTTTTTAAAAATCGAGTGTTTTTTGCTCCCAGAGGAAGAAAACGCGTGATGCCGGGGTCAGAAAAAACGCTGCCCAGGACCAAAAATTTTTTTTTGACTCAAATGTAACAACGGATGCTAGAATGTGGTTCGGGGTGGAATTCCATGCTTTAAAATGTTATTATTAGCTGTTTTTAAAAATCGAGTGTTTTTGCTCCCAGAGGAAGAAAACGCGTGATGCCGGGGTCAGAAAAAAAACTGCCCAGGTCCAAAAAAATTTTTTTTGACTCAAATGTAACAACGGATGCTAGAATGTGGTTCGGGGTGGAATTCCATGCTTAAAAATGTTATTATTAGCTGTTTTTAAAAATCGAGTGTTTTTGCTCCCAGAGGAAGAAAACGCGTGATGCCGGGGTCAGAAAAAAATCTGCCCAGGACCAAAAAAAATTTTTTTGACTCAAATGTAACAACGGATGCTAGAATGTGGTTCGGGGTGGAATTCCATGCTTAAAAATGTTATTATTAGCTGTTTTTAAAAATCGAGTGTTTTTGCTCCCAGAGGAAGAAAACGCGTGATGCCGGGGTCAGAAAAAACGCTGCCCAGGACCAAAAATTTTTTTTTGACTCAAATGTAACAACGGATGCTAGAATGTGGTTCGGGGTGGAATTCCATGCTTTAAAATGTTATTATTAGCTGTTTTTAAAAATCGAGTGTTTTTGCTCCCAGAGGAAGAAAACGCGTGATGCCGGGGTCAGAAAAAAATCTGCCCAGGTCCAAAAAAATTTTTTTTGACTCAAATGTAACAACGGATGCTAGAATGTGGTTCGGGGTGGAATTCCATGCTTAAAAATGTTATTATTAGCTGTTTTTAAAAATCGAGTGTTTTTGCTCCCAGAGGAAGAAAACGCGTGATGCCGGGGTCAGAAAAAAATCTGCCCTCGACCAAAAAAATTTTTTTTGACTCAAATGTAACAACGGATGCTAGAATGTGGTTCGGGGTGGAATTCCATGCTTAAAAATGTTATTATTAGCTGTTTTTAAAAATCGAGTGTTTTTGCTCCCAGAGGAAGAAAACGCGTGATGCCGGGGTCAGAAAAAACGCTGCCCAGGACCAAAAATTTTTTTTTGACTCAAATGTAACAACGGATGCTAGAATGTGGTTCGGGGTGGAATTCCATGCTTAAAAATGTTATTATTAGCTGTTTTTAAAAATCGAGTGTTTTTGCTGCCCGAGGAAGAAAACGCGTGATGCCGGGGTCAGAAAAAAATCTGCCCTCGACCAAAAAAATTTTTTTTGACTCAAATGTAACAACGGATGCTAGAATGTGGTTCGGGGTGGAATTCCATGCTTAAAAATGTTATTATTAGCTGTTTTTAAAAATTGAGTGTTTTTGCTCCCAGAGGAAGAAAACGCGTGATGCCGGGGTCAGAAAAAAATCTGCCCAGGTCCAAAAAAATTTTTTTTGACTCAAATGTAACAACGGATGCTAGAATGTGGTTCGGGGTGGAATTCCATGCTTAAAAATGTTATTATTAGCTGTTTTTAAAAATCGAGTGTTTTTGCTCCCAGAGGAAGAAAACGCGTGATGCCGGGGTCAGAAAAAAATCTGCCCAGGACCAAAAAAAATTTTTTTGACTCAAATGTAACAACGGATGCTAGAATGTGGTTCGGGGTGGAATTCCATGCTTAAAAATGTTATTATTAGCTGTTTTAAAAATCGAGTGTTTTTGCTCCCAGAAGAAGAAAACGCGTGATGCCGGGGTCAGAAAAAACGCTGCCCAGGACCAAAAAATTTTTTTTGACTCAAATGTAACAACGGATGCTAGAATGTGGTTCGGGGTGGAATTCCATGCTTAAAAATGTTATTATTAGCTGTTTTTAAAAATCGAGTGTTTTTGCTGCCCGAGGAAGAAAACGCGTGATGCCGGGGTCAGAAAAAAATCTGCCCAGGATCAAAAAAATTTTTTTTGACTCAAATGTAACAACGGATGCTAGAATGTGGTTCGGGGTGGAATTCCATGCTTAAAAATGTTATTATTAGCTGTTTTTAAAAATCGAGTGTTTTTGCTCCCAGAGGAAGAAAACGCGTGATGCCGGGGTCAGAAAAAAATCTGCCCAGGACCAAAAAAATTTTTTTTGACTCAGATGTAACAACGGATGCTAGAATGTGGTTCGGGGTGGAATTCCATGCTTAAAAATGTTATTATTAGCTGTTTTTAAAAATCGAGTGTTTTTGCTCCCAGAGGAAGAAAACGCGTGATGCCGGGGTCAGAAAAAAATCTGCCCAGGACCAAAAAATTTTTTTTTGACTCAGATGTAACAACGGATGCTAGAATGTGGTTCGGGGTGGAATTCCATGCTTTAAAATGTTATTATTAGCTGTTTTTAAAAATCGAGTGTTTTTGCTCCCAGAGGAAGAAAACGCGTGATGCCGGGGTCAGAAAAAAATCTGCCCAGGACCAAAAATTTTTTTTTGACTCAAATGTAACAACGGATGCTAGAATGTGGTTCGGGGTGGAATTCCATGCTTTAAAATGTTATTATTAGCTGTTTTTAAAAATCGAGTGTTTTTGCTCCCAGAGGAAGAAAACGCGTAATGCCGGGGTCAGAAAAAAATCTGCCCAGGACCAAAAAAAATTTTTTTGACTCAAATGTAACAACGGATGCTAGAATGTGGTTCGGGGTGGAATTCCATGCTTAAAAATGTTATTATTAGCTGTTTTTAAAAATCGAGTGTTTTTGCTGCCCGAGGAAGAAAACGCGTGATGCCGGGGTCAGAAAAAAATCTGCCCAGGATCAAAAAAATTTTTTTTGACTCAAATGTAACAACGGATGCTAGAATGTGGTTCGGGGTGGAATTCCATGCTTAAAAATGTTATTATTAGCTGTTTTTAAAAATCGAGTGTTTTTGCTCCCAGAGGAAGAAAACGCGTGATGCCGGGGTCAGAAAAAAATCTGCCCAGGTCCAAAAAATTTTTTTTTGACTCAAATGTAACAACGGATGCTAGAATGTGGTTCGGGGTGGAATTCCATGCTTAAAAATGTTATTATTAGCTGTTTTTAAAAATCGAGTGTTTTTGCTCCCAGAGGAAGAAAACGCGTGATGCCGGGGTCAGAAAAAAATCTGCCCAGGACCAAAAAAATTTTTT
The DNA here is from genome assembly GCF_029215685.1 of Pituophis catenifer annectens. Classification (NCBI taxonomy): domain Eukaryota; kingdom Metazoa; phylum Chordata; class Lepidosauria; order Squamata; family Colubridae; genus Pituophis; species Pituophis catenifer. The sequence goes on along the minus strand of NW_027256990.1, from coordinate 31,797 downwards.
TTCACTCAAATGTAACAACGGATGCTAGAATGTGGTTCGGGGTGGAATTCCATGCTTAAAAATGTTATTATTAGCTGTTTTTAAAAATCGAGTGTTTTTGCTCCCAGAAGAAGAAAACGCGTGATGCCGGGGTCAGAAAAAACGCTGCCCAGGACCAAAAAAATTTTTTTTGACTCAAATGTAACAACGGATGCTAGAATGTGGTTCGGGGTGGAATTCCATGCTTAAAAATGTTATTATTAGCTGTTTTTAAAAATCGAGTGTTTTTGCTGCCCGAGGAAGAAAACGCGTGATGCCGGGGTCAGAAAAAAATCTGCCCAGGACCAAAAAAATTTTTTTTGACTCAGATGTAACAACGGATGCTAGAATGTGGTTCGGGGTGGAATTCCATGCTTAAAAATGTTATTATTAGCTGTTTTTAAAAATCGAGTGTTTTTGCTCCCAGAGGAAGAAAACGCGTTATGCCGGGGTCAGAGCCGGGGTCAGAAAAAACGCTGCGCAGGACCAAAAATTTTTTTTTGACTCAAATGTAACAACGGATGCTAGAATGTGGTTTGGGGTGGAATTCCATGCTTTAAAATGTTATTATTAGCTGTTTTTAAAAATCGAGTGTTTTTGCTCCCAGAGGAAGAAAACGCGTGATGCCGGGGTCAGAAAAAAATCTGCCCAGGACCAAAAAAATTTTTTTTGACTCAAATGTAACAACGGATGCTAGAATGTGGTTCGGGGTGGAATTCCATGCTTAAAAATGTTATTATTAGCTGTTTTTAAAAATCGAGTGTTTTTGCTGCCCGAGGAAGAAAACGCGTGATGCCGGGGTCAGAAAAAAATCTGCCCAGGACCAAAAAAATTTTTTTTGACTCAAATGTAACAACGGATGCTAGAATGTGGTTCGGGGTGGAATTCCATGCTTAAAAATGTTATTATTAGCTGTTTTTAAAAATCGAGTGTTTTTGCTCCCAGAGGAAGAAAACGCGTGATGCCGGGGTCAGAAAAAAATCTGCCCAGGTCCAAAAAATTTTTTTTTGACTCAAATGTAACAACGGATGCTAGAATGTGGTTCGGGGTGGAATTCCATGCTTAAAAATGTTATTATTAGCTGTTTTTAAAAATCGAGTGTTTTTGCTCCCAGAGGAAGAAAACGCGTGATGCCGGGGTCAGAAAAAAATCTGCTCAGGACCAAAAAATTTTTTTTTGACTCAGATGTAACAACGGATGCTAGAATGTGGTTCGGGGTGGAATTCCATGCTTAAAAATGTTATTATTAGCTGTTTTTAAAAATCGAGTGTTTTTGCTCCCAGAGGAAGAAAACGCGTGATGCCGGGGTCAGAAAAAACGCTGCCCAGGACCAAAAATTTTTTTTTGACTCAAATGTAACAACGGATGCTAGAATGTGGTTCGGGGTGGAATTCCATGCTTTAAAATGTTATTATTAGCTGTTTTTAAAAATCGAGTGTTTTTGCTCCCAGAGGAAGAAAACGCGTGATGCCGGGGTCAGAAAAAAATCTGCCCAGGTCCAAAAAAATTTTTTTTGACTCAAATGTAACAACGGATGCTAGAATGTGGTTCGGGGTGGAATTCCATGCTTAAAAATGTTATTATTAGCTGTTTTTAAAAATCGAGTGTTTTTGCTCCCAGAGGAAGAAAACGCGTGATGCCGGGGTCAGAAAAAAATCTGCCCTCGACCAAAAAAATTTTTTTTGACTCAAATGTAACAACGGATGCTAGAATGTGGTTCGGGGTGGAATTCCATGCTTAAAAATGTTATTATTAGCTGTTTTTAAAAATCGAGTGTTTTTGCTCCCAGAGGAAGAAAACGCGTGATGCCGGGGTCAGAAAAAACGCTGCCCAGGACCAAAAAATTTTTTTTGACTCAAATGTAACAACGGATGCTAGAATGTGGTTCGGGGTGGAATTCCATGCTTAAAAATGTTATTATTAGCTGTTTTTAAAAATCGAGTGTTTTTGCTGCCCGAGGAAGAAAACGCGTGATGCCGGGGTCAGAAAAAAATCTGCCCTCGACCAAAAAAAATTTTTTTGACTCAAATGTAACAACGGATGCTAGAATGTGGTTCGGGGTGGAATTCCATGCTTAAAAATGTTATTATTAGCTGTTTTTAAAAATCGAGTGTTTTTGCTCCCAGAGGAAGAAAACGCGTGATGCCGGGGTCAGAAAAAAATCTGCCCAGGAGCAAAAAAAATTTTTTTGACTCAAATGTAACAACGGATGCTAGAATGTGGTTCGGGGTGGAATTCCATGCTTAAAAATGTTATTATTAGCTGTTTTTAAAAATCGAGTGTTTTTGCTGCCCGAGGAAGAAAACGCGTGATGCCGGGGTCAGAAAAAAATCTGCCCTCGACCAAAAAAATTTTTTTTGACTCAAATGTAACAACGGATGCTAGAATGTGGTTCGGGGTGGAATTCCATGCTTAAAAATGTTATTATTAGCTGTTTTTAAAAATCGAGTGTTTTTGCTCCGAGAGGAAGAAAACGCGTGATGCCGGGGTCAGAAAAAACGCTGCCCAGGACCAAAAATTTTTTCTTGACTCAAATGTAACAACGGATGCTAGAATGTGGTTCGGGGTGGAATTCCATGCTTTAAAATGTTATTATTAGCTGTTTTTAAAAATCGAGTGTTTTTGCTCCCAGAGGAAGAAAACGCGTGATGCCGGGGTCAGAAAAAAATCTGCCCAGGTCCAAAAAAATTTTTTTTGACTCAAATGTAACAACGGATGCTAGAATGTGGTTCGGGGTGGAATTCCATGCTTAAAAATGTTATTATTAGCTGTTTTTAAAAATCGAGTGTTTTTGCTCCCAGAGGAAGAAAACGCGTGATGCCGGGGTCAGAAAAAAATCTGCCCAGGACCAAAAAAAATTTTTTTGACTCAAATGTAACAACGGATGCTAGAATGTGGTTCGGGGTGGAATTCCATGCTTAAAAATGTTATTATTAGCTGTTTTTAAAAATCGAGTGTTTTTGCTCCCAGAAGAAGAAAACGCGTGATGCCGGGGTCAGAAAAAACGCTGCCCAGGACCAAAAAATTTTTTTTGACTCAAATGTAACAACGGATGCTAGAATGTGGTTCGGGGTGGAATTCCATGCTTAAAAATGTTATTATTAGCTGTTTTTAAAAATCGAGTGTTTTTGCTGCCCGAGGAAGAAAACGCGTGATGCCGGGGTCAGAAAAAAATCTGCCCTCGACCAAAAAAATTTTTTTTGACTCAAATGTAACAACGGATGCTAGAATGTGGTTCGGGGTGGAATTCCATGCTTTAAAATGTTATTATTAGCTGTTTTTAAAAATCGAGTGTTTTTGCTCCCAGAGGAAGAAAACGCGTGATGCCGGGGTCAGAAAAAAATCTGCCCAGGTCCAAAAAAAATTTTTTTGACTCAAATGTAACAACGGATGCTAGAATGTGGTTCGGGGTGGAATTCCATGCTTAAAAATGTTATTATTAGCTGTTTTTAAAAATCGAGTGTTTTTGCTCCCAGAGGAAGAAAACGCGTGATGCCGGGGTCAGAAAAAAATCTGCCCAGGACCAAAAAAAATTTTTTTGACTCAAATGTAACAACGGATGCTAGAATGTGGTTCGGGGTGGAATTCCATGCTTAAAAATGTTATTATTAGCTGTTTTTAAAAATCGAGTGTTTTTGCTCCCAGAAGAAGAAAACGCGTGATGCCGGGGTCAGAAAAAACGCTGCCCAGGACCAAAAATTTTTTCTTGACTCAAATGTAACAACGGATGCTAGAATGTGGTTCGGGGTGGAATTCCATGCTTTAAAATGTTATTATTAGCTGTTTTTAAAAATCGAGTGTTTTTGCTCCCAGAGGAAGAAAACGCGTGATGCCGGGGTCAGAAAAAAATCTGCCCAGGTCCAAAAAAATTTTTTTTGACTCAAATGTAACAACGGATGCTAGAATGTGGTTCGGGGTGGAATTCCATGCTTAAAAATGTTATTATTAGCTGTTTTTAAAAATCGAGTGTTTTTGCTCCCAGAGGAAGAAAACGCGTGATGCCGGGGTCAGAAAAAAATCTGCCCAGGACCAAAAAAAATTTTTTTGACTCAAATGTAACAACGGATGCTAGAATGTGGTTCGGGGTGGAATTCCATGCTTAAAAATGTTATTATTAGCTGTTTTTAAAAATCGAGTGTTTTTGCTCCCAGAAGAAGAAAACGCGTGATGCCGGGGTCAGAAAAAACGCTGCCCAGGACCAAAAAATTTTTTTTGACTCAAATGTAACAACGGATGCTAGAATGTGGTTCGGGGTGGAATTCCATGCTTAAAAATGTTATTATTAGCTGTTTTTAAAAATCGAGTGTTTTTGCTGCCCGAGGAAGAAAACGCGTGATGCCGGGGTCAGAAAAAAATCTGCCCTCGACCAAAAAAATTTTTTTTGACTCAAATGTAACAACGGATGCTAGAATGTGGTTCGGGGTGGAATTCCATGCTTTAAAATGTTATTATTAGCTGTTTTTAAAAATCGAGTGTTTTTGCTCCCAGAGGAAGAAAACGCGTGATGCCGGGGTCAGAAAAAAATCTGCCCAGGTCCAAAAAAAATTTTTTTGACTCAAATGTAACAACGGATGCTAGAATGTGGTTCGGGGTGGAATTCCATGCTTAAAAATGTTATTATTAGCTGTTTTTAAAAATCGAGTGTTTTTGCTCCCAGAGGAAGAAAACGCGTGATGCCGGGGTCAGAAAAAAATCTGCCCAGGACCAAAAAAAATTTTTTTGACTCAAATGTAACAACGGATGCTAGAATGTGGTTCGGGGTGGAATTCCATGCTTAAAAATGTTATTATTAGCTGTTTTTAAAAATCGAGTGTTTTTGCTCCCAGAAGAAGAAAACGCGTGATGCCGGGGTCAGAAAAAACGCTGCCCAGGACCAAAAAATTTTTTTTGACTCAAATGTAACAACGGATGCTAGAATGTGGTTCGGGGTGGAATTCTATGCTTAAAAATGTTATTATTAGCTGTTTTTAAAAATCGAGTGTTTTTGCTGCCCGAGGAAGAAAACGCGTGATGCCGGGGTCAGAAAAAAATCTGCCTAGGACCAAAAAAATTTTTTTTGACTCAAATGTAACAACGGATGCTAGAATGTGGTTCGGGGTGGAATTCCATGCTTAAAAATGTTATTATTAGCTGTTTTTAAAAATCGAGTGTTTTTGCTCCCAGAGGAAGAAAACGCGTGATGCCGGGGTCAGAAAAAAATCTGCCCAGGTCCAAAAAATTTTTTTTTGACTCAAATGTAACAACGGATGCTAGAATGTGGTTCGGGGTGGAATTCCATGCTTAAAAATGTTATTATTAGCTGTTTTTAAAAATCGAGTGTTTTTGCTCCCAGAGGAAGAAAACGCGTGATGCCGGGGTCAGAAAAAAATCTGCCCAGGACCAAAAAATTTTTTTTTGACTCAGATGTAACAACGGATGCTAGAATGTGGTTCGGGGTGGAATTCCATGCTTAAAAATGTTATTATTAGCTGTTTTTAAAAATCGAGTGTTTTTGCTCCCAGAGGAAGAAAACGCGTGATGCCGGGGTCAGAAAAAACGCTGCCCAGGACCAAAAATTTTTTTTTGACTCAAATGTAACAACGGATGCTAGAATGTGGTTCGGGGTGGAATTCCATGCTTTAAAATGTTATTAGCTGTTTTTAAAAATCGAGTGTTTTTGCTCCCAGAGGAAGAAAACGCGTGATGCCGGGGTCAGAAAAAAATCTGCCCAGGTCCAAAAAAATTTTTTTTGACTCAAATGTAACAACGGATGCTAGAATGTGGTTCGGGGTGGAATTCCATGCTTAAAAATGTTATTATTAGCTGTTTTTAAAAATCGAGTGTTTTTGCTCCCAGAGGAAGAAAACGCGTGATGCCGGGGTCAGAAAAAAATCTGCCCTCGACCAAAAAAATTTTTTTTGACTCAAATGTAACAACGGATGCTAGAATGTGGTTCGGGGTGGAATTCCATGCTTAAAAATGTTATTATTAGCTGTTTTTAAAAATCGAGTGTTTTTGCTCCCAGAAGAAGAAAACTCGTGATGCCGGGGTCAGAAAAAACGCTGCCCAGGACCAAAAAATTTATTTTGACTCAAATGTAACAACGGATGCTAGAATGTGGTTCGGGGTGGAATTCCATGCTTAAAAATGTTATTATTAGCTGTTTTTAAAAATCGAGTGTTTTTGCTGCCCGAGGAAGAAAACGCGTGATGCCGGGGTCAGAAAAAAATCTGCCCTCGACCAAAAAAATTTTTTTTGACTCAAATGTAACAACGGATGCTAGAATGTGGTTCGGGGTGGAATTCCATGCTTTAAAATGTTATTATTAGCTGTTTTTAAAAATCGAGTGTTTTTGCTCCCAGAGGAAGAAAACGCGTGATGCCGGGGTCAGAAAAAAATCTGCCCAGGTCCAAAAAAAATTTTTTTGACTCAAATGTAACAACGGATGCTAGAATGTGGTTCGGGGTGGAATTCCATGCTTAAAAATGTTATTATTAGCTGTTTTTAAAAATCGAGTGTTTTTGCTCCCAGAGGAAGAAAACGCGTGATGCCGGGGTCAGAAAAAAATCTGCCCAGGACCAAAAAAAATTTTTTTGACTCAAATGTAACAACGGATGCTAGAATGTGGTTCGGGGTGGAATTCCATGCTTAAAAATGTTATTATTAGCTGTTTTTAAAAATCGAGTGTTTTTGCTCCCAGAAGAAGAAAACGCGTGATGCCGGGGTCAGAAAAAACGCTGCCCAGGACCAAAAAATTTTTTTTGACTCAAATGTAACAACGGATGCTAGAATGTGGTTCGGGGTGGAATTCCATGCTTAAAAATGTTATTATTAGCTGTTTTTAAAAATCGAGTGTTTTTGCTCCCAGAGGAAGAAAACGCGTGATGCCGGGGTCAGAAAAAACGCTGCCCAGGACCAAAAATTTTTTTTTGACTCAAATGTAACAACGGATGCTAGAATGTGGTTCGGGGTGGAATTCCATGCTTTAAAATGTTATTATTAGCTGTTTTTAAAAATCGAGTGTTTTTGCTCCCAGAGGAAGAAAACGCGTGATGCCGGGGTCAGAAAAAAATCTGCCCAGGTCCAAAAAAATTTTTTTTGACTCAAATGTAACAACGGATGCTAGAATGTGGTTCGGGGTGGAATTCCATGCTTAAAAATGTTATTATTAGCTGTTTTTAAAAATCGAGTGTTTTTGCTCCCAGAGGAAGAAAACGCGTGATGCCGGGGTCAGAAAAAAATCTGCCCTCGACCAAAAAAATTTTTTTTGACTCAAATGTAACAACGGATGCTAGAATGTGGTTCGGGGTGGAATTCCATGCTTAAAAATGTTATTATTAGCTGTTTTTAAAAATCGAGTGTTTTTGCTCCCAGAAGAAGAAAAGTCGTGATGCCGGGGTCAGAAAAAACGCTGCCCAGGACCAAAAAATTTTTTTTTGACTCAAATGTAACAACGGATGCTAGAATGTGGTTCGGGGTGGAATTCCATGCTTAAAAATGTTATTATTAGCTGTTTTTAAAAATCGAGTGTTTTTGCTGCCCGAGGAAGAAAACGCGTGATGCCGGGGTCAGAAAAAAATTTGCCCTCGACCAAAAAAATTTTTTTTGACTCAAATGTAACAACGGATGCTAGAATGTGGTTCGGGGTGGAATTCCATGCTTAAAAATGTTATTATTAGCTGTTTTTAAAAATCGAGTGTTTTTGCTCCCAGAGGAAGAAAACGCGTGATGCCGGGGTCAGAAAAAAATCTGCCCAGGTCCAAAAAATTTTTTTTTGACTCAAATGTAACAACGGATGCTAGAATGTGGTTCGGGGTGGAATTCCATGCTTAAAAATGTTATTATTAGCTGTTTTTAAAAATCGAGTGTTTTTGCTCCCAGAGGAAGAAAACGCGTGATGCCGGGGTCAGAAAAAAATCTGCCCAGGACCAAAAAATTTTTTTTTTGACTCAGATGTAACAACGGATGCTAGAATGTGGTTCGGGGTGGAATTCCATGCTTAAAAATGTTATTATTAGCTGTTTTTAAAAATCGAGTGTTTTTGCTCCCAGAGGAAGAAAACGCGTGATGCCGGGGTCAGAAAAAACGCTGCCCAGGACCAAAAATTTTTTTTTGACTCAAATGTAACAACGGATGCTAGAATGTGGTTCGGGGTGGAATTCCATGCTTAAAAATGTTATTATTAGCTGTTTTTAAAAATCGAGTGTTTTTGCTCCCAGAGGAAGAAAACGCGTGATGCCGGGGTCAGAAAAAAATCTAACCAGGACCAAAAAAAATTTTTTTGACTCAAATGTAACAACGGATGCTAGAATGTGGTTCGGGGTGGAATTCCATGCTTAAAAATGTTATTATTAGCTGTTTTTAAAAATCGAGTGTTTTTGCTCCCAGAAGAAGAAAACGCGTGATGCCGGGGTCAGAAAAAACGCTGCCCAGGACCAAAAAATTTTTTTTGACTCAAATGTAACAACGGATGCTAGAATGTGGTTCGGGGTGGAATTCTATGCTTAAAAATGTTATTATTAGCTGTTTTTAAAAATCGAGTGTTTTTGCTGCCCGAGGAAGAAAACGCGTGATGCCGGGGTCAGAAAAAAATCTGCCCTCGACCAAAAAAATTTTTTTTGACTCAAATGTAACAACGGATGCTAGAATGTGGTTCGGGGTGGAATTCCATGCTTAAAAATGTTATTATTAGCTGTTTTTAAAAATCGAGTGTTTTTGCTCCCAGAGGAAGAAAACGCGTGATGCCGGGGTCAGAAAAAAATCTGCCCAGGACCAAAAAAATTTTTTTTTGACTCAAATGTAACAACGGATGCTAGAATGTGGTTCGGGGTGGAATTCCATGCTTAAAAATGTTATTATTAGCTGTTTTTAAAAATCGAGTGTTTTTGCTCCCAGAGGAAGAAAACGCGTGATGCCGGGGTCAGAAAAAAATCTGCCCAGGACCAAAAAAAATTTTTTTGACTCAAATGTAACAACGGATGCTAGAATGTGGTTCGGGGTGGAATTCCATGCTTAAAAATGTTATTATTAGCTGTTTTTAAAAATCGAGTGTTTTTGCTCCCAGAGGAAGAAAACGCGTGATGCCGGGGTCAGAAAAAAATCTGGCCAGGACCAAAAAAATTTTTTTTGACTCAAATGTAACAACGGATGCTAGAATGTGGTTCGGGGTGGAATTCCATGCTTAAAAATGTTATTATTAGCTGTTTTTAAAAATCGAGTGTTTTTGCTCCCAGAAGAAGAAAACGCGTGATGCCGGGGTCAGAAAAAACGCTGCCCAGGACCAAAAAATTTTTTTTGACTCAAATGTAACAACGGATGCTAGAATGTGGTTCGGGGTGGAATTCCATGCTTAAAAATGTTATTATTAGCTGTTTTTAAAAATCGAGTGTTTTTGCTGCCCGAGGAAGAAAACGCGTGATGCCGGGGTCAGAAAAAAATCTGCCCAGGACCAAAAAAATTTTTTTTGACTCAAATGTAACAACGGATGGTAGAATGTGGTTCGGGGTGGAATTCCATGCTTAAAAATGTTATTATTAGCTGTTTTTAAAAATCGAGTGTTTTTGCTCCCAGAGGAAGAAAACGCGTGATGCCGGGGTCAGAAAAAAATCTGCCCAGGACCAAAAAAATTTTTTTTTGACTCAAATGTAACAACGGATGCTAGAATGTGGTTCGGGGTGGAATTCCATGCTTAAAAATGTTATTATTAGCTGTTTTTAAAAATCGAGTGTTTTTGCTCCCAGAGGAAGAAAACGCGTGATGCCGGGGTCAGAAAAAAATCTGCCCAGGTCCCAAAAAATTTTTTTTGACTCAAATGTAACAACGGATGCTAGAATGTGGTTCGGGGTGGAATTCCATGCTTAAAAATGTTATTATTAGCTGTTTTTAAAAATCGAGTGTTTTTGCTCCCAGAGGAAGAAAACGCGTGATGCCGGGGTCAGAAAAAAATCTGCCCAGGACCAAAAAAAATTTTTTTGACTCAAATGTAACAACGGATGCTAGAATGTGGTTCGGGGTGGAATTCCATGCTTAAAAATGTTATTATTAGCTGTTTTTAAAAATCGAGTGTTTTTGCTCCCAGAGGAAGAAAACGCGTGATGCCGGGGTCAGAAAAAAATCTGGCCAGGACCAAAAAAATTTTTTTTGACTCAAATGTAACAACGGATGCTAGAATGTGGTTCGGGGTGGAATTCCATGCTTAAAAATGTTATTATTAGCTGTTTTTAAAAATCGAGTGTTTTTGCTCCCAGAAGAAGAAAAGTCGTGATGCCGGGGTCAGAAAAAACGCTGCCCAGGACCAAAAAATTTTTTTTGACTCAAATGTAACAACGGATGCTAGAATGTGGTTCGGGGTGGAATTCCATGCTTAAAAATGTTATTATTAGCTGTTTTTAAAAATCGAGTGTTTTTGCTGCCCGAGGAAGAAAACGCGTGATGCCGGGGTCAGAAAAAAATTTGCCCTCGACCAAAAAAATTTTTTTTGACTCAAATGTAACAACGGATGCTAGAATGTGGTTCGGGGTGGAATTCCATGCTTAAAAATGTTATTATTAGCTGTTTTTAAAAATCGAGTGTTTTTGCTCCCAGAGGAAGAAAACGCGTGATGCCGGGGTCAGAAAAAAATCTGCCCAGGTCCAAAAAATTTTTTTTTGACTCAAATGTAACAACGGATGCTAGAATGTGGTTCGGGGTGGAATTCCATGCTTAAAAATGTTATTATTAGCTGTTTTTAAAAATCGAGTGTTTTTGCTCCCAGAGGAAGAAAACGCGTGATGCCGGGGTCAGAAAAAAATCTGCCCAGGACCAAAAAATTTTTTTTTGACTCAGATGTAACAACGGATGCTAGAATGTGGTTCGGGGTGGAATTCCATGCTTAAAAATGTTATTATTAGCTGTTTTTAAAAATCGAGTGTTTTTGCTCCCAGAGGAAGAAAACGCGTGATGCCGGGGTCAGAAAAAACGCTGCCCAGGACCAAAAATTTTTTTTTGACTCAAATGTAACAACGGATGCTAGAATGTGGTTCGGGGTGGAATTCCATGCTTTAAAATGTTATTATTAGCTGTTTTTAAAAATCGAGTGTTTTTGCTCCCAGAGGAAGAAAACGCGTGATGCCGGGGTCAGAAAAAAATCTGCCCAGGTCCAAAAAAAATTTTTTTGACTCAAATGTAACAACGGATGCTAGAATGTGGTTCGGGGTGGAATTCCATGCTTAAAAATGTTATTATTAGCTGTTTTTAAAAATCGAGTGTTTTTGCTCCCAGAGGAAGAAAACGCGTGATGCCGGGGTCAGAAAAAAATCTAACCAGGACCAAAAAAAATTTTTTTGACTCAAATGTAACAACGGATGCTAGAATGTGGTTCGGGGTGGAATTCCATGCTTAAAAATGTTATTATTAGCTGTTTTTAAAAATCGAGTGTTTTTGCTCCCAGAAGAAGAAAACGCGTGATGCCGGGGTCAGAAAAAACGCTGCCCAGGACCAAAAAATTTTTTTTGACTCAAATGTAACAACGGATGCTAGAATGTGGTTCGGGGTGGAATTCTATGCTTAAAAATGTTATTATTAGCTGTTTTTAAAAATCGAGTGTTTTTGCTGCCCGAGGAAGAAAACGCGTGATGCCGGGGTCAGAAAAAAATCTGCCCTCGACCAAAAAAATTTTTTTTGACTCAAATGTAACAACGGATGCTAGAATGTGGTTCGGGGTGGAATTCCATGCTTAAAAATGTTATTATTAGCTGTTTTTAAAAATCGAGTGTTTTTGCTCCCAGAGGAAGAAAACGCGTGATGCCGGGGTCAGAAAAAAATCTGCCCAGGACCAAAAAAATTTTTTTTTGACTCAAATGTAACAACGGATGCTAGAATGTGGTTCGGGGTGGAATTCCATGCTTAAAAATGTTATTATTAGCTGTTTTTAAAAATCGAGTGTTTTTGCTCCCAGAGGAAGAAAACGCGTGATGCCGGGGTCAGAAAAAAATCTGCCCAGGACCAAAAAAAATTTTTTTGACTCAAATGTAACAACGGATGCTAGAATGTGGTTCGGGGTGGAATTCCATGCTTAAAAATGTTATTATTAGCTGTTTTTAAAAATCGAGTGTTTTTGCTCCCAGAGGAAGAAAACGCGTGATGCCGGGGTCAGAAAAAAATCTGGCCAGGACCAAAAAAATTTTTTTTGACTCAAATGTAACAACGGATGCTAGAATGTGGTTCGGGGTGGAATTCCATGCTTAAAAATGTTATTATTAGCTGTTTTTAAAAATCGAGTGTTTTTGCTCCCAGAAGAAGAAAACGCGTGATGCCGGGGTCAGAAAAAACGCTGCCCAGGACCAAAAAATTTTTTTTGACTCAAATGTAACAACGGATGCTAGAATGTGGTTCGGGGTGGAATTCCATGCTTAAAAATGTTATTATTAGCTGTTTTTAAAAATCGAGTGTTTTTGCTGCCCGAGGAAGAAAACGCGTGATGCCGGGGTCAGAAAAAAATCTGCCCAGGACCAAAAAAATTTTTTTTTGACTCAAATGTAACAACGGATGGTAGAATGTGGTTCGGGGTGGAATTCCATGCTTAAAAATGTTATTATTAGCTGTTTTTAAAAATCGAGTGTTTTTGCTCCCAGAGGAAGAAAACGCGTGATGCCGGGGTCAGAAAAAAATCTGCCCAGGACCAAAAAAATTTTTTTTTGACTCAAATGTAACAACGGATGCTAGAATGTGGTTCGGGGTGGAATTCCATGCTTAAAAATGTTATTATTAGCTGTTTTTAAAAATCGAGTGTTTTTGCTCCCAGAGGAAGAAAACGCGTGATGCCGGGGTCAGAAAAAAATCTGCCCAGGTCCCAAAAAATTTTTTTTGACTCAAATGTAACAACGGATGCTAGAATGTGGTTCGGGGTGGAATTCCATGCTTAAAAATGTTATTATTAGCTGTTTTTAAAAATCGAGTGTTTTTGCTCCCAGAGGAAGAAAACGCGTGATGCCGGGGTCAGAAAAAAATCTGCCCAGGACCAAAAAAAATTTTTTTGACTCAAATGTAACAACGGATGCTAGAATGTGGTTCGGGGTGGAATTCCATGCTTAAAAATGTTATTATTAGCTGTTTTTAAAAATCGAGTGTTTTTGCTCCCAGAGGAAGAAAACGCGTGATGCCGGGGTCAGAAAAAAATCTGGCCAGGACCAAAAAAATTTTTTTTGACTCAAATGTAACAACGGATGCTAGAATGTGGTTCGGGGTGGAATTCCATGCTTAAAAATGTTATTATTAGCTGTTTTTAAAAATCGAGTGTTTTTGCTCCCAGAGGAAGAAAACGCGTGATGCCGGGGTCAGAAAAAAATCTGCCCAGGACCAAAAAAATTTTTTTTTGACTCAAATGTAACAACGGATGCTAGAATGTGGTTCGGGGTGGAATTCCATGCTTAAAAATGTTATTATTAGCTGTTTTTAAAAATCGAGTGTTTTTGCTCCCAGAGGAAGAAAACGCGTGATGCCGGGGTCAGAAAAAAATCTGCCCAGGACCAAAAAAAATTTTTTTGACTCAAATGTAACAACGGATGCTAGAATGTGGTTCGGGGTGGAATTCCATGCTTAAAAATGTTATTATTAGCTGTTTTTAAAAATCGAGTGTTTTTGCTCCCAGAGGAAGAAAACGCGTGATGCCGGGGTCAGAAAAAAATCTGGCCAGGACCAAAAAAATTTTTTTTGACTCAAATGTAACAACGGATGCTAGAATGTGGTTCGGGGTGGAATTCCATGCTTAAAAATGTTATTATTAGCTGTTTTTAAAAATCGAGTGTTTTTGCTCCCAGAAGAAGAAAACGCGTGATGCCGGGGTCAGAAAAAACGCTGCCCAGGACCAAAAAATTTTTTTTGACTCAAATGTAACAACGGATGCTAGAATGTGGTTCGGGGTGGAATTCCATGCTTAAAAATGTTATTATTAGCTGTTTTTAAAAATCGAGTGTTTTTGCTGCCCGAGGAAGAAAACGCGTGATGCCGGGGTCAGAAAAAAATCTGCCCAGGACCAAAAAAATTTTTTTTGACTCAAATGTAACAACGGATGGTAGAATGTGGTTCGGGGTGGAATTCCATGCTTAAAAATGTTATTATTAGCTGTTTTTAAAAATCGAGTGTTTTTGCTCCCAGAGGAAGAAAACGCGTGATGCCGGGGTCAGAAAAAAATCTGCCCAGGACCAAAAAAATTTTTTTTTGACTCAAATGTAACAACGGATGCTAGAATGTGGTTCGGGGTGGAATTCCATGCTTAAAAATGTTATTATTAGCTGTTTTTAAAAATCGAGTGTTTTTGCTCCCAGAGGAAGAAAACGCGTGATGCCGGGGTCAGAAAAAAATCTGCCCAGGTCCCAAAAAATTTTTTTTGACTCAAATGTAACAACGGATGCTAGAATGTGGTTCGGGGTGGAATTCCATGCTTAAAAATGTTATTATTAGCTGTTTTTAAAAATCGAGTGTTTTTGCTCCCAGAGGAAGAAAACGCGTGATGCCGGGGTCAGAAAAAAATCTGCCCAGGACCAAAAAAAATTTTTTTGACTCAAATGTAACAACGGATGCTAGAATGTGGTTCGGGGTGGAATTCCATGCTTAAAAATGTTATTATTAGCTGTTTTTAAAAATCGAGTGTTTTTGCTCCCAGAGGAAGAAAACGCGTGATGCCGGGGTCAGAAAAAAATCTGGCCAGGACCAAAAAAATTTTTTTTGACTCAAATGTAACAACGGATGCTAGAATGTGGTTCGGGGTGGAATTCCATGCTTAAAAATGTTATTATTAGCTGTTTTTAAAAATCGAGTGTTTTTGCTCCCAGAAGAAGAAAACGCGTGATGCCGGGGTCAGAAAAAACGCTGCCCAGGACCAAAAAATTTTTTTTGACTCAAATGTAACAACGGATGCTAGAATGTGGTTCGGGGTGGAATTCCATGCTTAAAAATGTTATTATTAGCTGTTTTTAAAAATCGAGTGTTTTTGCTCCCAGAGGAAGAAAACGCGTGATGCCGGGGTCAGAAAAAAATCTGCCCAGGTCCAAAAAAATTTTTTTTGACTCAAATGTAACAACGGATGCTAGAATGTGGTTCGGGGTGGAATTCCATGCTTAAAAATGTTATTATTAGCTGTTTTTAAAAATCGAGTGTTTTTGCTCCCAGAGGAAGAAAACGCGTGATGCCGGGGTCAGAAAAAAATCTGCCCAGGACCAAAAAAAATTTTTTTGACTCAAATGTAACAACGGATGCTAGAATGTGGTTCGGGGTGGAATTCCATGCTTAAAAATGTTATTATTAGCTGTTTTTAAAAATCGAGTGTTTTTGCTCCCAGAAGAAGAAAACGCGTGATGCCGGGGTCAGAAAAAACGCTGCCCAGGACCAAAAAATTTTTTTTGACTCAAATGTAACAACGGATGCTAGAATGTGGTTCGGGGTGGAATTCCATGCTTAAAAATGTTATTATTAGCTGTTTTTAAAAATCGAGTGTTTTTGCTGCCCGAGGAAGAAAACGCGTGATGCCGGGGTCAGAAAAAAATCTGCCCAGGACCAAAAAAATTTTTTTTGACTCAAATGTAACAACGGATGGTAGAATGTGGTTCGGGGTGGAATTCCATGCTTAAAAATGTTATTATTAGCTGTTTTTAAAAATCGAGTGTTTTTGCTCCCAGAGGAAGAAAACGCGTGATGCCGGGGTCAGAAAAAAATCTGCCCAGGACCAAAAAAATTTTTTTTTGACTCAAATGTAACAACGGATGCTAGAATGTGGTTCGGGGTGGAATTCCATGCTTAAAAATGTTATTATTAGCTGTTTTTAAAAATCGAGTGTTTTTGCTCCCAGAGGAAGAAAACGCGTGATGCCGGGGTCAGAAAAAAATCTGCCCAGGTCCCAAAAAATTTTTTTTGACTCAAATGTAACAACGGATGCTAGAATGTGGTTCGGGGTGGAATTCCATGCTTAAAAATGTTATTATTAGCTGTTTTTAAAAATCGAGTGTTTTTGCTCCCAGAGGAAGAAAACGCGTGATGCCGGGGTCAGAAAAAAATCTGCCCAGGACCAAAAAAAATTTTTTTGACTCAAATGTAACAACGGATGCTAGAATGTGGTTCGGGGTGGAATTCCATGCTTAAAAATGTTATTATTAGCTGTTTTTAAAAATCGAGTGTTTTTGCTCCCAGAGGAAGAAAACGCGTGATGCCGGGGTCAGAAAAAAATCTGGCCAGGACCAAAAAAATTTTTTTTGACTCAAATGTAACAACGGATGCTAGAATGTGGTTCGGGGTGGAATTCCATGCTTAAAAATGTTATTATTAGCTGTTTTTAAAAATCGAGTGTTTTTGCTCCCAGAAGAAGAAAACGCGTGATGCCGGGGTCAGAAAAAACGCTGCCCAGGACCAAAAAATTTTTTTTGACTCAAATGTAACAACGGATGCTAGAATGTGGTTCGGGGTGGAATTCCATGCTTAAAAATGTTATTATTAGCTGTTTTTAAAAATCGAGTGTTTTTGCTGCCCGAGGAAGAAAACGCGTGATGCCGGGGTCAGAAAAAAATCTGCCCTCGACCAAAAAAATTTTTTTTGACTCAAATGTAACAACGGATGCTAGAATGTGGTTCGGGGTGGAATTCCATGCTTAAAAATGTTATTATTAGCTGTTTTTAAAAATCGAGTGTTTTTGCTCCCAGAGGAAGAAAACGCGTGATGCCGGGGTCAGAAAAAAATCTGCCCAGGACCAAAAAAAATTTTTTTTGACTCAAATGTAACAACGGATGCTAGAATGTGGTTCGGGGTGGAATTCCATGCTTAAAAATGTTATTATTAGCTGTTTTTAAAAATCGAGTGTTTTTGCTCCCAGAGGAAGAAAACGCGTGATGCCGGGGTCAGAAAAAAATCTGCCCAGGTCCCAAAAAATTTTTTTTGACTCAAATGTAACAACGGATGCTAGAATGTGGTTTGGGGTGGAATTCCATGCTTAAAAATGTTATTATTAGCTGTTTTTAAAAATCGAGTGTTTTTGCTGCCCGAGGAAGAAAACGCGTGATGCCGGGGTCAGAAAAAAATCTGCCCCGGAGCAAAAAAATTTTTTTTGACTCAAATGTAACAACGGATGCTAGAATGTGGTTCGGGGTGGAATTCCATGCTTAAAAATGTTATTATTAGCTGTTTTTAAAAATCGAGTGTTTTTGCTCCCAGAGGAAGAAAACGCGTGATGCCGGGGTTAGAAAAAAATCTGCCCAGGTCCAAAAAATTTTTTTTTGACTCAAATGTAACAACGGATGCTAGAATGTGGTTCGGGGTGGAATTCCATGCTTAAAAATGTTATTATTAGCTGTTTTTAAAAATCGAGTGTTTTTGCTCCCAGAAGAAGAAAACGCGTGATGCCGGGGTCAGAAAAAAATCTGCCCAGGACCAAAAAAATTTTTTTTTGACTCAAATGTAACAACGGATGCTAGAATGTGGTTCGGGGTGGAATTCCATGCTTAAAAATGTTATTATTAGCTGTTTTTAAAAATCGAGTGTTTTTGCTCCCAGAGGAAGAAAACGCGTGATGCCGGGGTCAGAAAAAAATCTGCCCAGCTCCAAAAAATTTTTTTTTGACTCAAATGTAACAACGGATGCTAGAATGTGGTTCGGGGTGGAATTCCATGCTTAAAAATGTTATTATTAGCTGTTTTTAAAAATCGAGTGTTTTTGCTCCCAGAGGAAGAAAACGCGTGATGCCGGGGTCAGAAAAAACGCTGCCCAGGACCAAAAATTTTTTTTTGACTCAAATGTAACAACGGATGCTAGAATGTGGTTCGGGGTGGAATTCCATGCTTTAAAATGTTATTATTAGCTGTTTTTGAAAATCGAGTGTTTTTGCTCCCAGAAGAAGAAAACGCGTGATGCCGGGGTCAGAAAAAACGCTGCCCATGACCAAAAAATTTTTTTTGACTCAAATGTAACAACGGATGCTAGAATGTGGTTCGGGGTGGAATTCCATGCTTAAAAATGTTATTATTAGCTGTTTTTAAAAATCGAGTGTTTTTGCTCCCAGAGGAAGAAAACGCGTGATGCCGGGGTCAGAAAAAAATCTGCCCAGGACCAAAAAAATTTTTTTTTGACTCAAATGTAACAACGGATGCTAGAATGTGGTTCGGGGTGGAATTCCATGCTTAAAAATGTTATTATTAGCTGTTTTTAAAAATCGAGTGTTTTTGCTCCCAGAGGAAGAAAACGCGTGAAGCCGGGGTCAGAAAAAAATCTGCCCAGGTCCCAAAAAAATTTTTTTGACTCAAATGTAACAACGGATGCTAGAATGTGGTTCGGGGTGGAATTCCATGCTTAAAAATGTTATTATTAGCTGTTTTTAAAAATCGAGTGTTTTTGCTCCCAGAGGAAGAAAACGCGTGATGCCGGGGTCAGAAAAAAATCTGCCCAGGACCAAAAAAAATTTTTTTTGACTCAAATGTAACAACGGATGCTAGAATGTGGTTCGGGGTAGAATTCCATGCTTAAAAATGTTATTATTAGCTGTTTTTAAAAATCGAGTGTTTTTGCTCCCAGAGGAAGAAAACGCGTGATGCCGGGGTCAGAAAAAAATCTGCCCAGGTCCCAAAAAATTTTTTTTGACTCAAATGTAACAACGGATGCTAGAATGTGGTTCGGGGTGGAATTCCATGCTTAAAAATGTTATTATTAGCTGTTTTTAAAAATCGAGTGTTTTTGCTCCCAGAGGAAGAAAACGCGTGATGCCGGGGTCAGAAAAAAATCTGCCCAGGTCCAAAAAATTTTTTTTTGACTCAAATGTAACAACGGATGCTAGAATGTGGTTCGGGGTGGAATTCCATGCTTAAAAATGTTATTATTAGCTGTTTTTAAAAATCGAGTGTTTTTGCTCCCAGAGGAAGAAAACGCGTGATGCCGGGGTCAGAAAAAAATCTGCCCAGGACCAAAAAATTTTTTTTTGACTCAGATGTAACAACGGATGCTAGAATGTGGTTCGGGGTGGAATTCCATGCTTAAAAATGTTATTATTAGCTGTTTTTAAAAATCGAGTGTTTTTGCTCCCAGAGGAAGAAAACGCGTGATGCCGGGGTCAGAAAAAACGCTGCCCAGGACCAAAAATTTTTTTTTGACTCAAATGTAACAACGGATGCTAGAATGTGGTTCGGGGTGGAATTCCATGCTTAAAAATGTTATTATTAGCTGTTTTTAAAAATCGAGTGTTTTTGCTGCCCGAGGAAGAAAACGCGTGATGCCGGGGTCAGAAAAAAATCTGCCCTCGACCAAAAAAATTTTTTTTGACTCAAATGTAACAACGGATGCTAGAATGTGGTTCGGGGTGGAATTCCATGCTTAAAAATGTTATTATTAGCTGTTTTTAAAAATCGAGTGTTTTTGCTCCCAGAGGAAGAAAACGCGTGATGCCGGGGTCAGAAAAAAATCTGCCCAGGACCAAAAAAATTTTTTTTTGACTCAAATGTAACAACGGATTCTAGAATGTGGTTCGGGGTGGAATTCCATGCTTAAAAATGTTATTATTAGCTGTTTTTAAAAATCGAGTGTTTTTGCTCCCAGAGGAAGAAAACGCGTGATGCCGGGGTCAGAAAAAAATCTGCCCAGGTCCCAAAAAATTTTTTTTGACTCAAATGTAACAACGGATGCTAGAATGTGGTTCGGGGTGGAATTCCATGCTTAAAAATGTTATTATTAGCTGTTTTTAAAAATCGAGTGTTTTTGCTCCCAGAGGAAGAAAACGCGTGATGCCGGGGTCAGAAAAAAATCTGCCCAGGACCAAAAAAAATTTTTTTTGACTCAAATGTAACAACGGATGCTAGAATGTGGTTCGGGGTGGAATTCCATGCTTAAAAATGTTATTATTAGCTGTTTTTAAAAATCGAGTGTTTTTGCTCCCAGAGGAAGAAAACGCGTGATGCTGGGGTCAGAAAAAACGCTGCCCAGGACCAAAAATTTTTTTTTTGACTCAAATGTAACAACGGATGCTAGAATGTGGTTCGGGGTGGAATTCCATGCTTAAAAATGTTATTATTAACTGTTTTTAAAAATCGAGTGTTTTTGCTGCCCGAGGAAGAAAACGCGTGATGCCGGGGTCAGAAAAAACGCTGCCCAGGACCAAAAATTTTTTTTTGACTCAAATGTAACAACGGATGCTAGAATGTGGTTCGGGGTGGAATTCCATGCTTAAAAATGTTATTATTAGCTGTTTTTAAAAATCGAGTGTTTTTGCTGCCCGAGGAAGAAAACGCGTGATGCCGGGGTCAGAAAAAAATCTGCCCAGGACCAAAAAAATTTTTTTTGACTCAAATGTAACAACGGATGCTAGAATGTGGTTCGGGGTGGAATTCCATGCTTAAAAATGTTATTATTAGCTGTTTTTAAAAATCGAGTGTTTTTGCTCCCAGAGGAAGAAAACGCGTGATGCCGGGGTCAGAAAAAAATCTGCCCAGGACCAAAAAAAATTTTTTTGACTCAAATGTAACAACGGATGCTAGAATGTGGTTCGGGGTGGAATTCCATGCTTAAAAATGTTATTATTAGCTGTTTTTAAAAATCGAGTGTTTTTGCTCCCAGAGGAAGAAAACGCGTGATGCCGGGGTCAGAAAAAACGCTGCCCAGGACCAAAAAATTTTTTTTGACTCAAATGTAACAACGGATGCTAGAATGTGGTTCGGGGTGGAATTACATACTTAAAAATGTTATTATTAGCTGTTTTTAAAAATCGAGTGTTTTTGCTCCCAGAGGAAGAAAACGCGTGATGCCGGGGTCAGAAAAAAATCTGCCCAGGACCAAAAAAATTTTTTTTGACTCAAATGTAACAACGGATGCTAGAATGTGGTTCGGGGTGGAATTCCATGCTTAAAAATGTTATTATTAGCTGTTTTTAAAAATCGAGTGTTTTTGCTGCCCGAGGAAGAAAACGCGTGATGCCGGGGTCAGAAAAAAATCTGCCCCGGAGCAAAAAAATTTTTTTTGACTCAAATGTAACAACGGATGCTAGAATGTGGTTCGGGGTGAAATTCCATGCTTAAAAATGTTATTATTAGCTGTTTCTAAAAATCGAGTGTTTTTGCTCCCAGAGGAAGAAAACGCGTGATGCCGGGGTCAGAAAAAAATCTGCCCAGGTCCAAAAAATTTTTTTTGACTCAAATGTAACAACGGATGCTAGAATGTGGTTCGGGGTGGAATTCCATGCTTAAAAATGTTATTATTAGCTGTTTTTAAAAATCGAGTGTTTTTGCTCCCAGAGGAAGAAAACGCGTGATGCCGGGGTCAGAAAAAAATCTGCCCAGGACCAAAAAAATTTTTTTTGACTCAAATGTAACAACGGATGCTAGAATGTGGTTCGGGGTGGAATTCCATGCTTAAAAATGTCATTATTAGCTGTTTTTAAAAATCGAGTGTTTTTGCTCCCAGAGGAAGAAAACGCGTGATGCCGGGGTCAGAAAAAACGCTGCCCAGGACCAAAAATTTTTTTTTGACTCAAATGTAACAACGGATGCTAGAATGTGGTTCGGGGTGGAATTCCATGCTTAAAAATGTTATTATTAGCTGTTTTTAAAAATCGAGTGTTTTTGCTGCCCGAGGAAGAAAACGCGTGATGCCGGGGTCAGAAAAAAATCTGCCCAGGACCAAAAAAATTTTTTTTGACTCAAATGTAACAACGGATGCTAGAATGTGGTTCGGGGTGGAATTCCATGCTTAAAAATGTTATTATTAGCTGTTTTTAAAAATCGAGTGTTTTTGCTCCCATAGGAATTAAACGCGTGATGCCGGGGTCAGAAAAAAATCTGCCCAGGTCCAAAAAATTTTTTTTGACTCAAATGTAACAACGGATGCTAGAATGTGGTTCGGGGTGGAATTCCATGCTTAAAAATGTTATTATTAGCTGTTTTTAAAAATCGAGTGTTTTTGCTCCCAGAGGAAGAAAACGCGTGATGCCGGGGTCAGAAAAAAATCTGCCCAGGACCAAAAAAATTTTTTTTGACTCAAATGTAACAACGGATGCTAGAATGTGGTTCGGGGTGGAATTCCATGCTTAAAAATGTCATTATTAGCTGTTTTTAAAAATCGAGTGTTTTTGCTCCCAGAGGAAGAAAACGCGTGATGCCGGGGTCAGAAAAAACGCTGCCCAGGACCAAAAATTTTTTTTTGACTCAAATGTAACAACGGATGCTAGAATGTGGTTCGGGGTGGAATTCCATGCTTAAAAATGTTATTATTAGCTGTTTTTAAAAATCGAGTGTTTTTGCTGCCCGAGGAAGAAAACGCGTGATGCCGGGGTCAGAAAAAAATCTGCCCAGGACCAAAAAAATTTTTTTTGACTCAAATGTAACAACGGATGCTAGAATGTGGTTCGGGGTGGAATTCCATGCTTAAAAATGTTATTATTAGCTGTTTTTAAAAATCGAGTGTTTTTGCTCCCAGAGGAAGAAAACGCGTGATGCCGGGGTCAGAAAAAAATCTGCCCAGGACCAAAAAAAATTTTTTTTGACTCAAATGTAACAACGGATGCTAGAATGTGGTTCGGGGTGGAATTCCATGCTTAAAAATGTTATTATTAGCTGTTTTTAAAAATCGAGTGTTTTTGCTCCCATAGGAATTAAACGCGTGATGCCGGGGTCAGAAAAAAATCTGCCCAGGACCAAAAAAAATTTTTTTGACTCAAATGTAACAACGGATGCTAGAATGTGGTTCGGGGTGGAATTCCATGCTTAAAAATGTTATTATTAGCTGTTTTTAAAAATCGAGTGTTTTTGCTCCCAGAGGAAGAAAACGCGTGATGCCGGGGTCAGAAAAAACGCTGCCCAGGACCAAAAAATTTTTTTTGACTCAAATGTAACAACGGATGCTAGAATGTGGTTCGGGGTGGAATTCCATGCTTAAAAATGTTATTATTAGCTGTTTTTAAAAATCGAGTGTTTTTGCTGCCCGAGGAAGAAAACGCGTGATGCCGGGGTCAGAAAAAAATCTGCCCAGGACCAAAAAAATTTTTTTTGACTCAAATGTAACAACGGATGGTAGAATGTGGTTCGGGGTGGAATTCCATGCTTAAAAATGTTATTATTAGCTGTTTTTAAAAATCGAGTGTTTTTGCTGCCCTAGGAAGAAAACGCGTGATGCCGGGGTCAGAAAAAAATCTGCCCAGGACCAAAAAAATTTTTTTTGACTCAAATGTAACAACGGATGCTAGAATGTGGTTCGGGGTGGAATTCCATGCTTAAAAATGTTATTATTAGCTGTTTTTAAAAATCGAGTGTTTTTGCTCCCAGAGGAAGAAAACGCGTGATGCCGGGGTCAGAAAAAAATCTGCCCAGGACCAAAAAAAATTTTTTTTGACTCAAATGTAACAACGGATGCTAGAATGTGGTTCGGGGTGGAATTCCATGCTTAAAAATGTTATTATTAGCTGTTTTTAAAAATCGAGTGTTTTTGCTCCCAGAGGAAGAAAACGCGTGATGCCGGGGTCAGAAAAAACGCTGCCCAGGACCAAAAATTTTTTTTTGACTCAAATGTAACAACGGATGCTAGAATGTGGTTCGGGGTGGAATTCCATGCTTAAAAATGTTATTATTAGCTGTTTTTAAAAATCGAGTGTTTTTGCTGCCCGAGGAAGAAAACGCGTGATGCCGGGGTCAGAAAAAAATCAGCCCAGGACCAAAAAAATTTTGTTTGACTCAAATGTAACAACGGATGCTAGAATGTGGTTCGGGGTGGAATTCCATGCTTAAAAATGTTATTATTAGCTGTTTTTAAAAATCGAGTGTTTTTGCTCCCAGAGGAAGAAAACGCGTGATGCCGGGGTCAGAAAAAAATCTGCCCAGGACCAAAAAAATTTTTTTTTGACTCAAATGTAACAACGGATGCTAGAATGTGGTTCGGGGTGGAATTCCATGCTTAAAAATGTTATTATTAGCTGTTTTTAAAAATCGAGTGTTTTTGCTCCCAGTGGAAAAAAACGCGTGATGCCGGGGTCAGAAAAAACGCTGCCCAGGACCAAAAATTTTTTTTTGACTCAAATGTAACAACGGATGCTAGAATGTGGTTCGGGGTGGAATTCCATGCTTAAAAATGTTATTATTAACTGTTTTTAAAAATCGAGTGTTTTTCCTGCCCGAGGAAGAAAACGCGTGATGCCGGGGTCAGAAAAAAATCTGCCCAGGACCAAAAAAATTTTTTTTGACTCAAATGTAACAACGAATGCTAGAATGTGGTTTGGGGTGGAATTCCATGCTTAAAAATGTTATTATTAGCTGTTTTTAAAAATCGAGTGTTTTTGCTGCCCGAGGAAGAAAACGCGTGATGCCGGGGTCAGAAAAAACGCTGCCCAGGACCAAAAATTTTTTTTTGACTCAAATGTAACAATGGATACTAGAATGTGGTTCGGGGTGGAATTCCATGCTTAAAAATGTTATTATTAGCTGTTTTTAAAAATCGAGTGTTTTTGCTCCCAGAGGAAGAAAACGCGTGATGCCGGGGTCAGAAAAAATCTGCCCAGGACCAAAAAAATTTTTTTTGACTCAAATGTAACAACGGATGCTAGAATGTGGTTCGGGGTGGAATTCCATGCTTAAAAATGTTATTATTAGCTGTTTTTAAAAATCGAGTGTTTTTGCTCCCAGAGGAAGAAAACGCGTGATGCCGGGGTTAGAAAAAAATCTGCCCAGGTCCAAAAAAATTTTTTTTGACTCAAATGTAACAACGGATGCTAGAATGTGGTTCGGGGTGGAATTCCATGCTTAAAAATGTTATTATTAGCTGTTTTTAAAAATCGAGTGTTTTTGCTCCCAGAGGAAGAAAACGCGTGATGCCGGGGTCAGAAAAAACGCTGCCCAGGACCAAAAATTTTTTTTTGACTCAAATGTAACAACGGATGCTAGAATGTGGTTCGGGGTGGAATTCCATGCTTAAAAATGTTATTATTAGCTGTTTTTAAAAATCGAGTGTTTTTGCTGCCCGAGGAAGAAAACGCGTGATGCCGGGGTCAGAAAAAAATCTGCCCAGGACCAAAAAAATTTTTTTTGACTCAAATGTAACAACGGATGCTAGAATGTGGTTCGGGGTGGAATTCCATGCTTAAAAATGTTATTATTAGCTGTTTTTAAAAATCGAGTGTTTTTGCTCCCAGAGGAAGAAAACGCGTGATGCCGGAGTCAGAAAAAAATCTGCCCAGGACCAAAAAAATTTTTTTTTGACTCAAATGTAACAACGGATGCTAGAATGTGGTTCGGGGTGGAATTCCATGCTTAAAAATGTTATTATTAGCTGTTTTTAAAAATCGAGTGTTTTTTGCTCCCAGAGGAAGAAAACGCGTGATGCCGGGGTCAGAAAAAAATCTGCCCAGGTCCAAAAAAATTTTTTTTGACTCAAATGTAACAACGGATGCTAGAATGTGGTTCGGGGTGGAATTCCATGCTTAAAAATGTTATTATTAGCTGTTTTTAAAAATCGAGTGTTTTTGCTCCCAGAGGAAGAAAACGCGTGATGCCGGGGTCAGAAAAAAATCTGCCCAGGACCAAAAAAAATTTTTTTGACTCAAATGTAACAACGGATGCTAGAATGTGGTTCGGGGTGGAATTCCATGCTTAAAAATGTTATTATTAGCTGTTTTTAAAAATCGAGTGTTTTTGCTCCCAGAGGAAGAAAACGCGTGATGCCGGGGTCAGAAAAAACGCTGCCCAGGACCAAAAAATTTTTTTTGACTCAAATGTAACAACGGATGCTAGAATGTGGTTCGGGGTGGAATTCCATGCTTAAAAATGTTATTATTAGCTGTTTTTAAAAATCGAGTGTTTTTGCTGCCCGAGGAAGAAAACGCGTGATGCCGGGGTCAGAAAAAAATCTGCCCAGGACCAAAAAAATTTTTTTTGACTCAAATGTAACAACGGATGGTAGAATGTGGTTCGGGGTGGAATTCCATGCTTAAAAATGTTATTATTAGCTGTTTTTAAAAATCGAGTGTTTTTGCTGCCCTAGGAAGAAAACGCGTGATGCCGGGGTCAGAAAAAAATCTGCCCAGGACCAAAAAAATTTTTTTTGACTCAAATGTAACAACGGATGCTAGAATGTGGTTCGGGGTGGAATTCCATGCTTAAAAATGTTATTATTAGCTGTTTTTAAAAATCGAGTGTTTTTGCTCCCAGAGGAAGAAAACGCGTGATGCCGGGGTCAGAAAAAAATCTGCCCAGGACCAAAAAAAATTTTTTTTTGACTCAAATGTAACAACGGATGCTAGAATGTGGTTCGGGGTGGAATTCCATGCTTAAAAAATGTTATTATTAGCTGTTTTTAAAAATCGAGTGTTTTTGCTCCCAGAGGAAGAAAACCCGTGATGCCGGAGTCAGAAAAAACGCTGCCCAGGACCAAAAATTTTTTTTTGACTCAAATGTAACAACGGATGCTAGAATGTGGTTCGGGGTGGAATTCCATGCTTAAAAATGTTATTATTAGCTGTTTTTAAAAATCGAGTGTTTTTGCTGCCCGAGGAAGAAAACGCGTGATGCCGGGGTCAGAAAAAAATCTGCCCAGGACCAAAAAAATTTTGTTTGACTCAAATGTAACAACGGATGCTAGAATGTGGTTCGGGGTGGAATTCCATGCTTAAAAATGTTATTATTAGCTGTTTTTAAAAATCGAGTGTTTTTGCTCCCAGAGGAAGAAAACGCGTGATGCCGGGGTCAGAAAAAAATCTGCCCAGGACCAAAAAAAATTTTTTTTGACTCAAATGTAACAACTGATGCTAGAATGTGGTTCGGGGTGGAATTCCATGCTTAAAAATGTTATTATTAGCTGTTTTAAAAATCGAGTGTTTTTGCTCCCAGAGGAAGAAAACGCGTGATGCCGGGGTCAGAAAAAACGCTGCCCAGGACCAAAAATTTTTTTTTGACTCAAATGTAACAACGGATGCTAGAATGTGGTTCGGGGTGGAATTCCATGCTTAAAAATGTTATTATTAACTGTTTTTAAAAATCGAGTGTTTTTGCTGCCCGAGGAAGAAAACGCGTGATGCCGGGGTCAGAAAAAACGCTGCCCAGGACCAAAAATTTTTTTTTGACTCAAATGTAACAACGGATGCTAGAATGTGGTTCGGGGTGGAATTCCATGCTTAAAAATGTTATTATTAGCTGTTTTTAAAAATCGAGTGTTTTTGCTGCCCGAGGAAGAAAACGCGTGATGCCGGGGTCAGAAAAAAATCTGCCCAGGACCAAAAAAATTTTTTTTGACTCAAATGTAACAACGGATGCTAGAATGTGGTTCGGGGTGGAATTCCATGCTTAAAAATATTATTATTAGCTGTTTTTAAAAATCGAGTGTTTTTGCTCCCAGAGGAAGACAACGCGTGATGCCGGGGTCAGAAAAAAATCTGCCCAGGACCAAAAAAAATTTTTTTGACTCAAATGTAACAACGGATGCTAGAATGTGGTTCGGGGTGGAATTCCATGCTTAAAAATGTTATTATTAGCTGTTTTTAAAAATCGAGTGTTTTTGCTCCCAGAGGAAGAAAACGCGTGATGCCGGGGTCAGAAAAAACGCTGCCCAGGACCAAAAAATTTTTTTTGACTCAAATGTAACAACGGATGCTAGAATGTGGTTCGGGGTGGAATTCCATACTTAAAAATGTTATTATTAGCTGTTTTTAAAAATCGAGTGTTTTTGCTCCCAGAGGAAGAAAACGCGTGATGCCGGGGTCAGAAAAAAATCTGCCCAGGACCAAAAAAATTTTTTTTGACTCAAATGTAACAACGGATGCTAGAATGTGGTTCGGGGTGGAATTCCATGCTTAAAAATGTTATTATTAGCTGTTTTTAAAAATCGAGTGTTTTTGCTGCCCGAGGAAGAAAACGCGTGATGCCGGGGTCAGAAAAAAATCTGCCCCGGAGCAAAAAAATTTTTTTTGACTCAAATGTAACAACGGATGCTAGAATGTGGTTCGGGGTGGAATTCCATGCTTAAAAATGTTATTATTAGCTGTTTTTAAAAATCGAGTGTTTTTGCTCCCAGAGGAAGAAAACGCGTGATGCCGGGGTTAGAAAAAAATCTGCCCAGGTCCAAAAAATTTTTTTTTGACTCAAATGTAACAACGGATGCTAGAATGTGGTTCGGGGTGGAATTCCATGCTTAAAAATGTTATTATTAGCTGTTTTTAAAAATCGAGTGTTTTTGCTCCCAGAGGAAGAAAACGCGTGATGCCGGGGTCAGAAAAAACGCTGCCCAGGACCAAAAATTTTTTTTTGACTCAAATGTAACAACGGATGCTAGAATGTGGTTCGGGGTGGAATTCCATGCTTAAAAATGTTATTATTAGCTGTTTTTAAAAATCGAGTGTTTTTGCTGCCCGAGGAAGAAAACGCGTGATGCCGGGGTCAGAAAAAAATCTGCCCAGGACCAAAAAAATTTTTTTTGACTCAAATGTAACAACGGATGCTAGAATGTGGTTCGGGGTGGAATTCCATGCTTAAAAATGTTATTATTAGCTGTTTTTAAAAATCGAGTGTTTTTGCTCCCAGAGGAAGAAAACGCGTGATGCCGGGGTCAGAAAAAAATCTGCCCAGGACCAAAAAAATTTTTTTTTGACTCAAATGTAACAACGGATGCTAGAATGTGGTTCGGGGTGGAATTCCATGCTTAAAAATGTTATTATTAGCTGTTTTTAAAAATCGAGTGTTTTTGCTCCCAGAGGAAGAAAACGCGTGATGCCGGGGTCAGAAAAAAATCTGCCCAGGTCCAAAAAAATTTTTTTTGACTCAAATGTAACAACGGATGCTAGAATGTGGTTCGGGGTGGAATTCCATGCTTAAAAATGTTATTATTAGCTGTTTTTAAAAATCGAGTGTTTTTGCTCCCAGAGGAAGAAAACGCTTGATGCCGGGGTCAGAAAAAAATCTGCCCAGGACCAAAAAAAATTTTTTTGACTCAAATGTAACAACGGATGCTAGAATGTGGTTCGGGGTGGAATTCCATGCTTAAAAATGTTATTATTAGCTGTTTTTAAAAATCGAGTGTTTTTGCTCCCAGAGGAAGAAAACGCGTGATGCCGGGGTCAGAAAAAACGCTGCCCAGGACCAAAAAATTTTTTTTGACTCAAATGTAACAACGGATGCTAGAATGTGGTTCGGGGTGGAATTCCATGCTTAAAAATGTTATTATTAGCTGTTTTTAAAAATCGAGTGTTTTTGCTGCCCGAGGAAGAAAACGCGTGATGCCGGGGTCAGAAAAAAAATCTGCCCAGGACCAAAAAAATTTTTTTTGACTCAAATGTAACAACGGATGGTAGAATGTGGTTCGGGGTGGAATTCCATGCTTAAAAATGTTATTATTAGCTGTTTTTAAAAATCGAGTGTTTTTGCTGCCCTAGGAAGAAAACGCGTGATGCCGGGGTCAGAAAAAAATCTGCCCAGGACCAAAAAAATTTTTTTTGACTCAAATGTAACAACGGATGCTAGAATGTGGTTCGGGGTGGAATTCCATGCTTAAAAATGTTATTATTAGCTGTTTTTAAAAATCGAGTGTTTTTGCTCCCAGAGGAAGAAAACGCGTGATGCCGGGGTCAGAAAAAAATCTGCCCAGGACCAAAAAAAATTTTTTTTGACTCAAATGTAACAACGGATGCTAGAATGTGGTTCGGGGTGGAATTCCATGCTTAAAAATGTTATTATTAGCTGTTTTTAAAAATCGAGTGTTTTTGCTCCCAGAGGAAGAAAACGCGTGATGCCGGGGTCAGAAAAAACGCTGCCCAGGACCAAAAATTTTTTTTTGACTCAAATGTAACAACGGATGCTAGAATGTGGTTCGGGGTGGAATTCCATGCTTAAAAATGTTATTATTAGCTGTTTTTAAAAATCGAGTGTTTTTGCTGCCCGAGGAAGAAAACGCGTGATGCCGGGGTCAGAAAAAAATCTGCCCAGGACCAAAAAAATTTTTTTTGACTCAAATGTAACAACGGATGCTAGAATGTGGTTCGGGGTGGAATTCCATGCTTAAAAATGTTATTATTAGCTGTTTTTAAAAATCGAGTGTTTTTGCTCCCAGAGGAAGAAAACGCGTGATGCCGGGGTCAGAAAAAAATCTGCCCAGGACCAAAAAAATTTTTTTTTGACTCAAATGTAACAACGGATGCTAGAATGTGGTTCGGGGTGGAATTCCATGCTTAAAAATGTTATTATTAGCTGTTTTTAAAAATCGAGTGTTTTTGCTGCCCTAGGAAGAAAACGCGTGATGCCGGGGTCAGAAAAAAATCTGCCCAGGACCAAAAAAATTTTTTTTGACTCAAATGTAACAACGGATGCTAGAATGTGGTTCGGGGTGGAATTCCATGCTTAAAAATGTTATTATTAGCTGTTTTTAAAAATCGAGTGTTTTTGCTCCCAGAGGAAGAAAACGCGTGATGCCGGGGTCAGAAAAAAATCTGCCCAGGACCAAAAAAAATTTTTTTTGACTCAAATGTAACAACGGATGCTAGAATGTGGTTCGGGGTGGAATTCCATGCTTAAAAATGTTATTATTAGCTGTTTTTAAAAATCGAGTGTTTTTGCTGCCCGAGGAAGAAAACGCGTGATGCCGGGGTCAGAAAAAAATCTGCCCAGGACCAAAAAAATTTTGTTTGACTCAAATGTAACAACGGATGCTAGAATGTGGTTCGGGGTGGAATTCCATGCTTAAAAATGTTATTATTAGCTGTTTTTAAAAATCGAGTGTTTTTGCTCCCAGAGGAAGAAAACGCGTGATGCCGGGGTCAGAAAAAAATCTGCCCAGGACCAAAAAAAATTTTTTTTGACTCAAATGTAACAACTGATGCTAGAATGTGGTTCGGGGTGGAATTCCATGCTTAAAAATGTTATTATTAGCTGTTTTTAAAAATCGAGTGTTTTTGCTCCCAGAGGAAGAAAACGCGTGATGCCGGGGTCAGAAAAAAACGCTGCCCAGGACCAAAAATTTTTTTTTGACTCAAATGTAACAACGGATGCTAGAATGTGGTTCGGGGTGGAATTCCATGCTTAAAAATGTTATTATTAACTGTTTTTAAAAATCGAGTGTTTTTGCTGCCCGAGGAAGAAAACGCGTGATGCCGGGGTCAGAAAAAACGCTGCCCAGGACCAAAAAATTTTTTTTGACTCAAATGTAACAACGGATGCTAGAATGTGGTTCGGGGTGGAATTCCATGCTTAAAAATGTTATTATTAGCTGTTTTTAAAAATCGAGTGTTTTTGCTGCCCTAGGAAGAAAACGCGTGATGCCGGGGTCAGAAAAAAATCTGCCCAGGACCAAAAAAATTTTTTTTGACTCAAATGTAACAACGGATGCTAGAATGTGGTTCGGGGTGGAATTCCATGCTTAAAAATGTTATTATTAGCTGTTTTTAAAAATCGAGTGTTTTTGCTCCCAGAGGAAGAAAACGCGTGATGCCGGGGTCAGAAAAAAATCTGCCCAGGACCAAAAAAAATTTTTTTTGACTCAAATGTAACAACGGATGCTAGAATGTGGTTCGGGGTGGAATTCCATGCTTAAAAATGTTATTATTAGCTGTTTTTAAAAATCGAGTGTTTTTGCTGCCCGAGGAAGAAAACGCGTGATGCCGGGGTCAGAAAAAAATCTGCCCAGGACCAAAAAAATTTTGTTTGACTCAAATGTAACAACGGATGCTAGAATGTGGTTCGGGGTGGAATTCCATGCTTAAAAATGTTATTATTAGCTGTTTTTAAAAATCGAGTGTTTTTGCTCCCAGAGGAAGAAAACGCGTGATGCCGGGGGTCAGAAAAAAATCTGCCCAGGACCAAAAAAAATTTTTTTTGACTCAAATGTAACAACTGATGCTAGAAT